>NC_068433.1:25249131-25354131 GCF_023373465.1 Oncorhynchus keta | reverse complement strand
TCCAAGGGTACTTCTCCTAGTCTCCATGGGTACTTCTTCTAGACTCCAAGGGTACTTCTCCTAGTCTCCAAGGGTACTTCTCCTAGTCTCCAAGGGTACTTCTTCTAGTCTCCAAGGGTACTTGTCCCAGTCTCCAAGGGGACTTCTCCTAGTCTCCATGGGTACTTCTCCTAGTCTCCATGGGTACTTGGCCTAGTCTCCATGGGTACTTCACCTAGTCTCCCTGGGTACTACTCCTGGTCTCCATGGGTACTTGTCTAGTCTCCAAGGGTACTTCTCCTAGTCTCCATGGGTACTTCTTCTAGACTCCAAGGGTACTTCTCCTAGTCTCCAAGGGTACTTGTCCTAGTCTCCAAGGGTACTTCTTCTAGTCTCCAAGGGTACTTGTCCCAGTCTCCAAGGGTACTTCTCCTAGTCTCCATGGGTACTTATCCTAGTCCCCAATGGTACTTATCCTAGTCTACATGGGTATTTCCCCTAGTCTTCATGTGTACTCCTAGTCTACATGTGTACTTCTAGTCTACATGTGTACTTCTAGTCTACATGGGTACTTCTAGTCTAGTCTAGTCTACATGTGTACTTCTAGTCTACATGTGTAATTCTAGTCTACATGTGTACTTCTAGTCTACATGTGTACTCTAGTCTACATGGGTACTTCTAGTCTACATGTGTCTCTAGTCTACATGTGTAATTCTAGTCTACATGTGTACTTCTAGTCTACATGTGTACTTCTAGTCTACATGTGTAATTCTAGTCTACATGGGTACTTCTAGTCTACATGTGTACTTCTAGTCTACATGTGTACTTCTAGTCTACATGTGTACTTCTAGTCTACATGGGTACTTCTAGTCTACATGTGTACTTCTAGTCTACATGTGTAATTCTAGTCTACATGTGTACTTCTAGTCTACATGTGTACTTCTAGTCTACATGTGTAATTCTAGTCTACATGGGTACTTCTAGTCTACATGTGTACTTCTAGTCTACATGTGTACTTCTAGTCTACATGTGTACTTCTAGTCTACATGGGTACTTCTAGTCTACATGTGTAATTCTAGTCTACATGTGTACTTCTAGTCTACATGTGTACTTCTAGTCTACATGGGTACTTCTAGTCTACATGTGTACTTCTAGTCTACATGTGTAATTCTAGTCTACATGTGTACTTCTAGTCTACATGTGTACTTCTAGTCTACATGTGTAATTCTAGTCTACATGTGTACTTCTAGTCTACATGTGTACTTCTAGTCTACATGTGTAATTCTAGTCTACATGTGTACTTCTAGTCTACATGTGTACTTCTAGTCTACATGGGTACTTCTAGTCTACATGTGTACTTCTAGTCTACATGTGTAATTCTAGTCTACATGGGTACTTCCAGAGTAAAGTTGGCAGATAAACAGTTCCTATGCTTTCTAGTCTGTAGGACTGATCTGAAGAAGATTGTATTGTTGATTCCTAAGAAGTGTTATGCTTGATCTTAACATGTCACTGTGATAACAGTGACCCAAGTGATTTAGATGTGATAACTCATTCTCAAATCCTGTTGAATTGAAAATGGCATGACGTTGATTTGGATGTTCAATAACAGTTCATATAGGCCTACAAAAAGCAGTGAATATAATGTTAAGTACATGCTAGCAGATACCCATAGACTTCCAGTCATATATATTAATTCAATAGAGAATTGCATCAACATAACAATAGGCCAAACTCTGTCTCCATATATGGTTCACAAGTATTTAGTCAGAGAATGTAGCATGATTTGAGTGAAAAGAATATCATTATGGCCATGTTCAATACAACTCCTCCACTGCTCCGCGAGCAGAACGGCACTAACTTCCACCGTCAACCGACAAGTTAGCTAGTGGCTGCAGGTTCCTGTGTGATAAATCCACAGAATACCAAACAAAATTGGTCTGTATAATTTTTAATTTACAAAGCTAACAGACTGAATTTCAATATCTAGCCTCCCCGAAGACAATCTGTTCCTGTTTTCATGGTGTATTTTCAGTCGTTCCCTTTAAATCGTCAGGGAAACAGCCCCTCTCAACCTCGTTTGACAAGGTTAGAGGAATAGAAAGCCACGGATCTGGTGATGAAAATTACGAGGTTATCAAGTGGATTTTGATTGGTCCAAACCGTGGAAACACCTCCAAATGTTACCACCTCCCAACACTGAAAAATAGAAGAGTTACAACCAAGAGCTGGGCAGTTTAAACTACAGTAGCAATGGACACAACAAACTAATGTTCTTATTTAATCAACACTGTTAAGTACATGCTAGCAGATACCCATAGACTTTCAGTCATTGTGCTAACGCTAATTAGCATTGGCTCGGGAAACTACCTCTATCTTCCTTCATACTGGACACATAGACATAAAAATAGTATTCACAAGTTTATCTATCTGACTCTGGGGAGGAATATAAAGGTTCTCATTGACAAAATTACAAAGTATCCCTTTAAGGTTATAATATTGTAGAGAACAATCTAATGATTAGTTAAATGTGGTTCATAGTAACATAGGGCAAAGAAAACTACGTTTCGACATTAATTTAGTAGGGCCCTCTAGAATTTGCCCCGTATTTCCCTACATTCTAGAGTGAACACCCTACATTATAGCTACATGAATGTGTGTGGGCAACAGCACTGTATTATATTCCACAATGCTTCATTCTAACTGGCTGTTGGGTGCAGTCTGGTCTTGGCAGGCAGTATCGTGGGCTGATTAGGTGGAATGAAGTCCAAGCGCGGCGAGAGAGTATCGGGAGCGTCAGTTGCCCACGCTGTAGGGCCCCAGGCAGCCAAGTGCATATCAGGATGCAACAACACTGCAGTGGCGCCACTGATCCCTGATCAACCCTAGAGGCCCCAGGCGGGTGCCCCTCTCTCCTCATTCACACTGCACTGATCTCAGAGAATCTACTTTCGGTCCAAGGTATATCCATGTGTATGTGTGAATCAAGTCTTTGTTTCTGTCCCTTGTTTCTCTGTATTTGTCTCCGTATCTATCGTTGTCGGTCTCTGCCCTCTATCAGACCCTTTCTGTTTCTGTCTGCCTGTGGCTCACCTCCATCTTGTTTTGAAACTGGCAAACAGGTGGCAGCACAGTACAGTATAACAATCAAACAGATTCAATAATCTCTGAGTTTTCGGGTTCCTGGAGGCTTTCAAAACAAGACTTTTCTCAAAATTGATGTGCCACAAAGATATTGCAGAGGGCATCACAATAAAAGCACACTGACACATTTTATACCCTGAATCCATGTCCGCATTATTGCTGTGACATGGGCCAGGGGAAAACATTGGAACAGGTGGAGGTTTAATGGTCAGTCTGGTTGCAGCACTCCCACCTACGTGGTCTTCTTCCCTACCCCCATCTCACCTGGACGTTTCTTCCATTTTGATTAATGGATCGTTTAGGCTAACGACCATATAAATGGCACACGCAGCACTCCGGGTGTAATCGGTAAATGGTGGGAACAGGGAGAGAGCACTTTGGTAAATGCGATCCCAAAAGGTATGACTGATGACTGGCCGCCATGGGGGCTCAAATCCAGAGCCCTTAGCACGATGGCACCTTGGGCTATTAACACCTGCCACATGGGGTTTCATTCCTCCATCTTGGGTCATTATTGCATCTCCCCTATGAACCCCATACACCCTGTGCAACTCACAGTGAGGCTGGGGACACCTTGGATTCTTAGGGCCCGTCTAAAATGGATGTTTCACTCCTAACACCAGTAAGTGTCAAATGAATCCTATTCCTGTTAGCTCATCAACACTTCCATTGAAGATCCAGCGAGACAGAGGATATGGTACAGGAATAACTGCTGTAGGGCTATGCAGTCAGGCAGACATACAGTACAAGAGACATGACATATGATGAGTAGAAATCCTGTTAGTCTCTTCTGGAGAACAAGTCCGTGTCAGAGTGTGGTAATTACATTGATGGCTAGGAACACATTCCTCAACTTCCAGTGAAGTATGAGTCCATTGATTTAATAGTCTGGACAGGAGTATGCACACACACATGCACATACACACACTGTTGTGTCTGGCGGTAGATCAGCGGGCTGGCCCGTCATAGAGAACCTACGGCTTCGGGCCCAGAGCTGTAATCACTGTGTATTGTCTAGAGGGAAGATTGAAGGGTGCTGAAAGTGCAGCCAAGCACAGAATGGATTCACCAGCCATCAACACTCCCCGAATCAAACACACTCTAGCATTTATTTATTTATCTCTCTCTCACTCTGTCAAGTAACAGGCATTGCAAATTCAGCCAACTGCACTCTGTCTCCTTACACTCTCTATAACGGGTGAAGAGACACAAACACAGAACACTTTAATGTGTAACTTCCAAGCATCAATTAATATCAGATAAGAGGGATAATAACCACAAGGTCAGGTTATCATAGTGGGCCAAAGATGAGTTCTAACACATCAAACAGTATTAGCTTCAGAGAGGGAAACACGGTGCACAAAGGTGTATGCAAATCGGAAAAGATTGCAGAAACTCAATGAGACTAAACGCAACTGCGAAGAGACTTCAAAGAGTGTCTCTAAATTGTGGCTTGGGCAGAATGTTAATTAGCCCAGTCTTGGAGCACTCAAACACTGCACGGTGAAAGAAAGACAAGAAACAATGAAATAGAATCAGAAAATATGAACTTGAAGAGAGAGATTTGTGTCTCTGTGTGTTGATGTCCATATGTGTGCGTGCACGTGTGTATGTTTGACAAGTAGATCATATTTTAAATTGCTTTGGAAATGTAAACCTATATTTCCCATGCCAATGAAGCCCCTTTGAATATAATTGAATTAATAAAATAGAAAAGGAGAGAGAGAAGTGGAGAAAGCGCTTCTTAACTTCAGCACCAAGGTCAGCTCTCCTTTGAGAGTCTTATTAGTCTTTCACTAAACCAAACAACACTTCAACTGGCCCCTTGCTCTGGAGAAACTTTAGCAATACAACTACATTGAACAAAAATATAAACACAACATGTAAAATGTTGGTCCCATGTTTAATGAGCTGAAAAGAAAAATCTGACATTTTCTATATTTCAAAAATGCTTATTTCTCTTAAATGTTGTGCATAAACGTGTTCAGCATTTCTGCTTTGCCAAGATAATCTACCTGACAGGTGTGGCATATCAAGAAGCTGATTAAACAGCATCATTACACAGGTGCACCTTGTGCTGGGGCAATAAAAGGACACTTTAAAATGTGCAGTTTTGTCACACAACACAATACCACAGATGTCTTAAGTTGAGGCAGCGTGCAATTGGCATTCTGTCTGAAGGAATGTCCACCAGATCTGTTGCCAGAGAACTGAATGTTAATTTCTCTACCATATCCAATGTCGTTTTACAGAATTTGGCAGTACGTCTAACCGGCCTCACAACCGCAGACCATGTCTAAACACGCCTGCCCATGAACTCCACATCCTGCTTCTTCGCCGGTGGGATTGTCTGAGTGGGGGTGGGGTGTGGGTGCTGAGGAGTATTTCTGTCTGTAATAAAGCCCTTTTGTGGGGAAGAATTCACACGGATTGGCTGGGCCTAGCTCCCAAGTGGGTGGGCCTGCCTGTCAAGTGAGTGGGCCTATACCCTCCCAGGCCAACCCATGGCTGCACCCCTGCCCAGTCATGTAAAATCGATAGATTAGAGCCTCATTTATTTATTTAAATTGACTTCCTTATATAAACTATAACTCTGTGAAATTGTTGCGTTTATATTTTTATTCAGTATAGTTCTCACTCACACTGGACTCAGTCCTTGGTGCTGAAGTGGGGTCACTCTCTCTCGCCCTCTTTCCATCTCTCTCTCTCCCCTCTATCCCTTCATTGGTATTTGCATTCCAGGCATAGTGATGATGACCTTACTGGGCTAATTCTGAATATTCAAGGGGCATCAAGATACAGACAGATACCTCACTCTTACTCTGTATTCTTTCTCAAACACAAGCTGACACGTAAACAAGAACAGGAGCAATACTATGTGAAGGAAAGGATCCCACAACTTGAACTGTTTCTCTTCAGTTCTCCCAACAATCTAAATGTAAGGAATGTATTTAGTGTCACATGTTAGGAAGACTCTTAATAAAGTGCACAGATGGTGTCCTGTCCCCCTTCCTGTATGGTGTCACTGAGACACCCCCACGCAGCATGGACTCGGTGCCACTGTGCCAAAGGGCCTGTCTCCGCCATGGCCCCTCATTACAATGCAAAAGTCATCAGCAGCAACAATGACGGGGAAAAGGAGCGAAAACCTCACAGCTGCTCTCACACTTAATCTACTTAAAAACTGGCATCAATGTAAAACATGCAAATGTACAGTGGGGCTCGGGGAGACGGGGAGAGACGGCAGAAAAGGGAACTAATTCACGGCATAAAACCCTGTCAAGCCAGCCGAAATGAAATAGAAAAGTACTTCCCAGCCTCCCTCTCGCCTCGCACATTCCCAGTTCCCGCCTTCTCCATCGGACCTATAATTTGACTGCAAATTCATTTCCTCACGAGGCCTAATCTCCGGGCCTAGCCGCCGAACTCCCCTTTCCCTCTCTCGGCTAATTGAGTTTCCCTTCCGTAAAAGCACTAGTCCCATTAGCATGTTTGTTATCCTGGACTGGCTTCCTCTTTGTGCTGCAAAACACACTTTCAGCTGTAATTAAAGGTCTTGAAAAAAGTTTATTTCCTCTCTGAGTCACAGTGTCCTGTGAGTGACTTGCACTGAGACTCTCTAGGATTTGAGAATTTGAGAGCTGGATCCAATGAAAGGATTTGATTCCACAGAGCCGACATTTGCTAACAAAGCTAAGCTAATTCCTGGGCTATTCGCTCAGGGTCTCTTAATGACAAAATTAATTCTAACTTGAGAGTTAAAGCTGTAAAGGAAAAAATATATATATATTTCAACACAAAGAAAGACTTCCTCTTAGCTATATTGGTTATGGCAACCTCATAGACAATGTTTAGGGCCTGCCTTACAGTATCTCACAACTAGGCTCTGTGTCATACATTACATTAAAGTACACCGCTTAGCATATACACTCAGTAGCCGGTTTATTAGGTACACCCCGTTCACAAAAAATGGTTTGCTCTTACAGACAGTAGGCCATGGCCGTGGCTTGCTATATGATCAGGCAGACAGGCATCGAGGCATTCAGTTAGTGTTCAATTGAACGTTAGAATGGGACAAACTAGTGACCAAAGCAACTCTGAGCATGGTATGACTGTCCGTGCCAGGTGCACTGGTTCCATTATCTCAGAAACGGCTGGCCTCCTGGGTTTTTCATGCACAACAGTGTCTAGGATTTACTGAGAATGGTGCAACAAACATAAAACATCCAGTCAGCTGCAGGGAGAATAGCAAGAATCAAGCAAGCTAACATGTGGCCCACAAACAGGCAAATAACGGTGCAGTACAACATTGGTGTGCAGAACGATATGGCACAGCACACAACTCGTTGATCCTTGTCACGGATGGGCTACTGCAACAGATGACCACACCAGGTTCAAATCCTATCAGCTAAAAACAAGAAGAATCTACTCCAGTGGGCACGCGATCACCAACACAGGACAACTGAGAAGTGGAAAAACATTGCCTGGTCCAACGAATCCGGTTCCTGGTGTCAACGGTACAGGCTGGTGGCGGTGGTGTAATGGTGTGGCGAATGTTTTTCTGGCACACTTTAGGTCCCTTGATACCAATTGAGCAACGTTTCCATACCCCGTAGAATTCAGGCTGTTCTGGAGGCATAGCAGGGTCCGACCCAGTACTAGATGGTTGTGCCTAATAAACTGGCCACGGAGTGTAGAGAAGGTGGTGTGAGGGTGATAGGGTATGTAGTCAAGAGCAAGAGTCTAGCTGTCCAAGGTTAATGTCTCACATTTCCACAGTGGCCAGTCAGTCTCTTCCAGTAGGGTGTCATGTCAATGGCATGGATGCGTCTTCTACGGTCATATGTTGAGGATCCTTTGGCTTGGTTAATGTCACATGCATGACTCAAATCAAATCAAATCAACATCAAATCAAATCAAATGTTATTTGTCACATACACATGGTTAGCAGATGTTAATGCGAGTGTAGCGAAATGCTTGTACTTCTAGTTCCGACAATGCAGTGATAACCAACAAGTAATCTAACTAACAATTCCAAAACTACTGTCTTATACACAGTGTAAGGGGATAAAGAATATGTACATAAGGATATATGAATGAGTGATGGTACAGGGCAGCATACAGTAGATGGTATCGAGTACAGTATATACATATGAGATGAGTATGTAGACAAAGTAAACAAAGTGGCATAGTTAAAGTGGGTAGTGATACATGTATTACATAAGGATGCAGTCGATGATATAGAGTACAGTATATACGTATGCATATGAGATGAATAATGTAGGGTAAGTAACATTATATAAGGTAGAATTGTTTAAAGTGGCTAGTGATATATTTACATAATTTCCCATCAATTCCCATTATTAAAGTGGCTGGAGTTGGGTCAGTGTCAATGTCAGTGTGTTGGCAGCAGCCACTCAATGTTAGTGGTGGCTGTTTAACAGTCTGATGGCCTTGAGATAGAAGCTGTTTTTCAGTCTCTCGGTCCCAGCTTTGATGCACCTGTACTGACCTCGCCTTCTGGATGATAGCGGGGTGAACAGGCAGTGGCTCAGGTGGTTGATGTCCTTGATGATCTTTATGGCCTTCCTGTAACATCGGGTGGTGTAGGTGTCCTGGAGGGCAGGTAGTTTGCCCCCGGTGATGCGTTGTGCAGACCTCACTACCCTCTGGAGAGCCTTACGGTTGAGGGCGGAGCAGTTGCCGTACCAGGCGGTGATACAGCCCGCCAGGATGCTCTCGATTGTGCATCTGTTGAAGTTTGTGAGTGCTTTTGGTGACAAGCCGAATTTATTCAGCCTCCTAAGGTTGAAGAGGCGCTGCTGCGCCTTCTTCACGACGCTGTCAGTGTGAGTGGACCAATTCAGTTTGTCTGTGATGTGTATGCCGAGGAACTTAAAACTTGCTACCCTCTCCACTACTGTTCCATCGATGTGGATAGGGAGGTTTTCCCTCTGCTGTTTCCTGAAGTCCACAATCATCTCCTTAGTTTTGTTGACGTTGAGTGTGAGGTTATTTTCCTGACACCACACTCCGAGGGCCCTCACCTCCTCCCTGTAGGCCGTCTCGTCGTTGTTGGTAATCAAGCCTACCACTGTTGTGTCGTCCGCAAACTTGATGATTGAGTTGGAGGCGTGCGTGGCCACGCAGTCGTGGCTGAACAGGGAGTACAGGAGAGGGCTCAGAACGCACCCTTGTGGGGCCCCCGTGTTGAGGATCAGCGGGGAGGAGATGGTTGCCTACCCTCACCACCTGGGGGCAGCCCGTCAGGAAGTCCAGTACCCAGTTGCACAGGGCGGGGTCGAGACCCAGGGTCTCGAGCTTGATGACGAGGGGCGGTAGTCGTTTAGCTCAGTTACCTTAGCTTTCTTGGGAACAGGAACAATGGTGGCCCTCTTGAAGCATGTGGGATCAGCAGACTGGTATAGGGATTGATTGAATATGTCCGTAAACACACCGGCCAGCTGGTCTGCGCATGCTCTGAGGGCGCGGCTGGGGATGCCGTCTGGGCCTGCAGCCTTGCGAGGGTTAACACGTTTAAATGTCTTACTCACCTCGGCTGCAGTGAAGGAGAGGCCGCATGTTTTCGTTTCGAACTTCAGACCTTCTCAGGAACATAAATTCAGATCTTGGCTGTTGCTGTGCACTCAAACCTGTTTTAATCATACATGACCGTAAAATACCCATCCACGATTAAAAGAAGGTTTGAGTGCACAGCAACGGCCAAGATCTGAATTTATGTTCCTGAGAAGGTCTGAAGTCATGCATGTGGCATTAACCCTGACAAGCCAAAGGATCCTCAACATGTGCTTGAACTGTATTTGTAGCCAATTATGCTGCTCTTGCATTTGAACAGAATAGTGACTCATTAACTGTTGTCCCACTGAATACATACTGGATGTCAAACTTGACAGATATATGCTCTCTGTGCATTGATAAAGGGTGTCCATACTGAATAGAACAGTGACTAATGAGCTGTTGTCTTACCTCTGGTGTGGCTTGGTCCTCTCTTGCGTCCTGTGGAGGAGCTGTGTGTGACATGTTGAAAGTGGCCGATCTCCATGGTCGTGTTAGGACGGAAACTCTCCTTAAACCGCTGCATCAATGCCTCGACCGTCTCCTGCTTGGGGTCAAGGGCTGGAGGGGGACAAAGCCATGAGATGTGAGATGTGTTAAAAGTTTTCACATTTCAAAAGGGTGGATACAAAGCGTGAGAAACAGATGTTGTAGATGCAAACAGGGAAGATAAAAGCAAACAAACACATTTGAATGAGATCAGGTCAATGAAAACACTTTGTTCAGTAGTTTCCTCAACTTTCGTTTGTTTACTGGCTATGACTGAGGGCATTAACGTGCAAAATATTTGGAATTCAATGGTATACATCTGGGTAGTTACAATGTAAATTTCAAAGCCTAGTCACAGCAGATCAATTGGGCCTTATTCAATGGGCTTCCCCTCGCCGCTCTGTCGAACACTTCAGTCATCCTAGTTCAAACTCTGAAAAAATAACCGTCTTTGAATGTTGTCAAGTTTGGCACGAAGAAGCAGTTGTTTTGTCATTCACGGCTGAAAAAGAAAATACCTCAGAAGCTTTGCCCTTTTTCAAAGTGTGTATCACCGCTGAATCAGGCTGCTGTAAGAGGCAAAGCACAACGGACTACAGATGAGAAAAGTTCGACAAGCATCTTTCCAGTTAATCTTTCAAAATAGAGCACTCCAGTTTACAATGGGTAATGGCATGGTTTGCATAGCCCCCCTTTGAAAATCAATATGAGATGGAGCAAGTGTGGATTGCAGTGTGGCCCAGGCACATTTTTACTTTTCTTCTACTAGGCAGAAAATCGCCAAACCACGGGGGACTTGTATGACCCATCTAAACATGTTCTGCCCCATTTGTGCCACAGAGACAAAAAATGAGAGAGAATACTATTTCCGTTGTTTCCTCGGCACCAAAAAAAATCATAAAACGATCACTAAAAAAACACAGAAGGAAGCGACTATTTATCTAGCGCCTCAATTACCAAGCGGTGTGCTGTTCCCTGATGGTTCACAATGCATCAAGAGTTCAATTAAAGTGAGATATGTAGACCTGAGAGTCTCTCGGAGGAACGATGATACGTCTGGACAAGGGCTATTTACTCCAGTGCAGTGTGTGCAGGAGCGGAGCAGCCCAAAGTAAGCGACAGAGAGGGAGATCGGAGATGGATGTGGCCCGGCTCACAGCGGTATAGCCCACTCCACAGACAGGGTCATTTCTCAACCTCCCCCACTCTGTCAGTCTGTCTCTCAGGTGTGCTCACATCATGAATTATTATCATACATCACTTTGCCGGGGACGCTCAGGGAATGCCAATGAGACTGTAAAATGGAGTGCTAAAATAAAAAGTTGTAGAATAAAAGTCAAATCACGTGAGAATTTGAAGTTATGATGAAGTTAGATATTATGTTTCCTTACTTGTAGTACAATGGAAACACTGTTACATGAATGTGTATGGTTCAGTTAGTTTGTATAAGCTGACATTGTAATTTGCTTCCTCAATAAGACAAGACTATGAACTGTCTTATTGGTTTCGAAGTGTCTTATTGGTTTGAAAGTATTTTTTTAAAAGTCATATGGACTTGTATTATATAATATGAAACAGGATACCATTGTCCTTTAAAAGTACTTTTAAAACACATTTTACAGTTTCATTGCATGAAAATGATTTAATATGTGCGTTCTAATATTAATTAAAAACAAATCATATCTTGCTTTGCTCTATGTTTTCCAGTTAGATGTGCTAAAACATCATCAGAATGTGATCATGACTTTAATACAATACATTTTCTCATAACAATAAAACTGCCTGGCCTTTCAGCCTATAAGTAGCCACTAGAGAATGTTGCCGGGCGCCTCCTTCAGCATACACATCCGATGCAAATCAACCCACAAGGTGTGCAAACATAAGCACCAAGGTTTGATAAATATTGCACAAACAATGGTAAAGGATGAATTGCATTAATACATATTTGTGGAGCTATATCAATTTCAAAATCTAACAATAGTGTTTTCTTCAGGTAGAAAGGGTGTTTTGTATAATTTTGTATCATTCTACAAAGTCCTCGAGAAAAACATAATCCTATTTTCGTTTCCCTTACAATAAAAAATGACAGTGTAATCCATTTGATCAACTTTATTTGTAGATGTCATTAGTAATAGTGTTAGTAATTAAAACAGTTACAGCTTCTGACAAAGCAGAAACGAAAAGTGTAATAATAATATAACCAGTCAGGTGAAATGATTTGCCGTATTCCTGAACAAAAGCGCCAGCGCATCAACAATTGTAACGGATCAATTGCATGAAGAAATAATTGTAGAAATATATCCATGGCAAGAAATAAAAACAGTAATTTGTTGATTGTATCGGTCTCTGTATTGTGCCCTTATGCATGAATTAATCACGTCTTCTCTTTATGCTTTGGGTCCACAGTCAGCACACAGCTTCGGGGCTTTGCGTGAGCAAGCCACACAAACAAATCGGTTCCACTGTACAGTTTTCTTTGGCCTTGTTCGGTGTGCACCTGCCGACTTGACATTGTGTCGTCTTTTTCCTGAGTTGAAGCTGTGGTGCGTGGGGAAGAGGGAGAGTAGGAGGCGCTTCTGCCCTGGATACCTAAATGACTCCAAATCCATACTCGTTCTGCCGTATGCCCCACGGACATACAAGAGTGCAATAAATGCTTTGAGTTCATCCATAGACATGTCCCACGTACTGTTTCTTTTTCTGTGTGGATGAGCGACAGTACAATCTCTGATGTGCTACAACATCTGCATGTCACATAAACAAAGATAACTGTAGAGTATGCTGGCAATTTGTCTCTCTGCGTTAGCTGTAGAACCTGCTCTCTCATTACACTATTGTCCTAAATACAATCATCCTCCTTACCCTCATTATTCAGATCATTGAAATTCAATCCCCCCCTTCACCCACCTCCTCATCATTCAATTCATTCAAATTAAATTGTGAAGTCTCATGCACAATTATCTGTTTCTATCTGGTTCCTTTCGCCCATACACCCATTGACGACATTCATTCAGTGAGGAGAGAGATGAATTAACGCCTGGGTACCAATGCACTTCGGCTCATATAAAATCAAATATTATTTGTCAAGCTCAAGCGCCAAATACAACAGGTGTAGTAGACCTTACAGTGAAACACTTACTTACAAGCCCAACTTCTTCGGGGTCGGTGTCCCGTCCACGGGACTGTTGAGCTAACATAGGGTAATGCAATTAGCATGACAATTTCCCAGGACATAGACATATCTGGTATTGGCAGAAAGCTTAAATTCTTGTTAATCTAACTGCACTGTCCAATTTACAGTAGCTATTACAATTAAAGAATACCATGATATAATTTGAGAAGAGTACACAGTTTTAAACATGAAAAGTTATTAATTAGGCACATTTGGGCAGTCCTGATACAACATTTTGAACAGAAATACAATGTTTCATTGGATCAGTCTAAAACTTTGCACATACACTGCTGCCATCCAGTGGCCAAAATCTAAATTGCAACTGGGCTGGAATAATACATTATGGCCCTTCTCTTGCATTTCAAAGAGGATGAAACAAAAAAATATACAAAATAAAGTTTTTTTTCTTTATAGTATCTTTTACCAGATCTATTGTGTTAAATTATCCTACATTGCATTCACATTCCCACAGCCTTCAAAGTGTTTGGGTATGTCATTTTAGGCAAACATTTAAAAAAGGGGCGGATCCCTATTAACCAACGAGGCAGTTTTAAGAAAATCCCTAAAAAAGTAAGAGACAAGAATAATAAATAATTAAAGAGCAGCAGTAAATAACAATAGCGGGGATATATACAGGGGGTCAATGTGTCAATGTGTGGCGGACACCGGTGTACATGTAGGTAAGTGGCTATGCATAGATAATAACAGAGAGTAGCAGCAGCGTGGGGGGCAATGCAAATAGTCTGGGTAGCCATTTGATTAGGTGTTCAGGAGTCTTATGGCTTGGGGGTAGAAGCTGTTTAGAAGACTCTTGGACCTAGACTTGGTGCTCCGGAACCACTTGCCGTGCGGTTGCAGAGAGAACAGTCTATGATAAGGGTGGCTGGAGTATTTGACAATTTTTGGATTTTCCTCTGACACCACCTGGTATAAAGGTCCTGGATGGCAGGAAGCTTGGCCGCAGTAATGTTCTGGGCCGTACGCACTACCCTCTGTAGTGCCTTGCAGTCAGAGGCCGAGCAGTTGCCATACCAGGCAGTGATGTAACCCGTCAGGATGCTCTTGATGGTGCAGCTGTAAAACCTTTTGAGGATCTGAGGACCCATGCCAAATCGTTTCAGTCTCCTGAGGGAGAATAGACTTTTGTTGTGGCCTCTTCATGACTATCTTGGTGTGCTTGGACCATGTTTGTTTGTTGGTGATGTGGACGCCAAGGAATTTGAAGCTCTCAACCTGTTCCACTACAGCCCCGTCGATGA
Source organism: Oncorhynchus keta (assembly GCF_023373465.1). Taxonomy (NCBI): domain Eukaryota; kingdom Metazoa; phylum Chordata; class Actinopteri; order Salmoniformes; family Salmonidae; genus Oncorhynchus; species Oncorhynchus keta. The sequence continues at coordinate 25,339,512 of NC_068433.1, read as the reverse complement.
GAATGGAGGCATGCTCGGTCCTCCTTTTCCTGTAATCTACAATCATCTCCTTTGTATTGATCACATTGAGGGAGAGGTTGTTGTCCTTGCGCCACACAGTCATGTCTCTGACCTTCTCCATATAGGCTGTCTCATCGTTGTCGGTAATTGTGTCAGCAAACTTCATGATGGTGTTGGAATCGTGCCTAGCCGTGCAGTCATGAGTGAACAGGGAGTACAGGAGGGGACTGAGCACCCACCCCTGAGGGGCCCCCATGTTGAGGATCAGCGGGGCGGATGTGTTGTTACCTACACCAACCACCTGGGAGGCAGTCCATCAGGAAGTCAAGAATCCAGTTGCCGAGGGAGGTGTTTATAGTCCCAGGGTTCTTAGCTTAGTGATGAGCTTTGAGGGCACTATGGTGTTGAATGCTAAGCTGTAGTCAATGAATAGCATTCTCACATAGGTGTTCCTTTTTGCTAGAGACGTGAGTGCTACAGGTTGGTAGTCATTTATGCAGGTTACCTTAGTGTTCTTGGGCACGGGGACTAAGGTGGCCTGCTTGAAACATGTTGGTATTACAGACTCAGACAGGGAGTGGTTGAAAATGTAAGTGAAAATACTTGCCAGTTGGTCAACGCATGCTCGGTGCACACGTCCTTGTAATCAGTCTGGCCCAGCGTCCTTGTGTATGTTGACCTGTTTAAAGGTCTTACTCACATTGGCTGCGGAGAGAGTGATCATACAGTCATCAGGAACAGCTGATGCTCTCATGCATGTTTCACTGTTACTTGCCTCGAAGCGAGCATATAAGTTATTTAGCTAATCTGGTATACTCATGTCACTGGGCATCTCTCGTCTGTGCTTCACTTTGTAGTCTGTAATAGTTTGCAAGCCGGTGTTGTACAATTCAATGTTAGTCCTGTCCTGCATTGACACTTTGCCTGTTTGATGGTTCGTCGGATGGCATAGCGGTATTTCTTATAAGCTTCCTGTTTAGAGTCCCGCTCCTCGAATACAGCAGCTCTACCCTTTAGCTCAGCGCGAATGTTGCCTGTAATCCATGGCTTCTGGTTGGGGTATGTATGTACAGTCACTGTGAGTCGATATAGTTATTGATAAAGCAAGTGACTGATGTGGTGTACTCCTCAATGCCATCGGAAGAATCCCTGAACATATTCCAGTCTGCTAGCAAAACAGTCCTGTAGATTAGATGTGTGAAATATACTTTTTTGATGGTTTTACTGATTATAATGAGCTAATCCTAAACTATTTGCCAGCTATGTGTGGCGCCACGTTTGTTGACATTATACAATGCATTCTGGGTGTCACGTAAACGTCTGTCTGACCAAATGGTTCACTCATCTTTCGGGTAAACAGGGCTCCGGGCAGCCGAGCGGAAATGGAGGAAAACTCGCCTCCCTGCGGACCTGGCATCCTTTAACTCCCTCCTCTCTACATTTTCCTCCTCTGTCTCTGCTGCTAAAGCCATTTTCTACCACTCTAAATTCCAAGCATCTGCCTCTAACCCTAGGAAGCTCTTTGCCACCTTCTCCTCCCTCCTGAATCCTCCCCCCTCCCTCTCTGCAGATGACTTCGTCAACCATTTTGAAAAGAAGGTCGACGACATCCGATCCTCGTTTGCTAAGTCAAACGGCACCGCTGGTTCTGCTCACACTGCCCTACCCTGTGCTCTGACCTCTTTCTCCCCTCTCTCTCCAGATGAAATCTCGCGTCTTGTGACGGCCGGCCGCCCAACAACCTGCCCGCTTGACCCTATCCCCTCCTCTCTTCTCCAGACCATTTCCGGAGACCTTCTCCCTTACCTCACCTCGCTCATCAACTCATCCCTGACCGCTGGCTACGTCCCTTCCGTCTTCAAGAGAGCGAGAGTTGCACCCCTTCTGAAAAAACCTACACTCGATCCCTCCGATGTCAACAACTACAGACCAGTATCCCTTCTTTCTTTTCTCTCCAAAACTCTTGAACGTGCCGTCCTTGGCCAGCTCTCCCGCTATCTCTCTCTCTGAATGACCTTCTTGATCCAAATCAGTCAGGTTTCAAGACTAGTCATTCAACTGAGACTGCTCTTCTCTGTATCACGGAGGTGCTCCGCACTGCTAAAGCTAACTCTCTCTCCTCTGCTCTCATCCTTCTAGACCTATCGGCTGCCTTCGATACTGTGAACCATCAGATCCTCCTCTCCACCCTCTCCGAGTTGGGCATCTCCGGCGCGGCCCACGCTTGTGACAGGTCGCTCCTACCAGGTGGCGTGGCGAGAATCTGTCTCCTCACCACGCGCTCTCACCATTGGTGTCCCCCAGGGCTCTGTTCTAGGCCCTCTCCTATTCTCGCTATACACCAAGTCACTTGGCTCTGTCATAACCTCACATGGTCTCTCCTATCATTGCTATGCAGACGACACACAATTAATCTTCTCCTTTCCCCCTTCTGATGACCAGGTGGCGAATCGCATCTCTGCATGTCTGGCAGACATATCAGTGTGGATGACGGATCACCACCTCAAGCTGAACCTCGGCAAGACGGAGCTGCTCTTCCTCCCGGGGAAGGACTGCCCGTTCCATGATCTCGCCATCACGGTAGACAACTCCATTGTGTCCTCCTCCCAGAGCGGTAAGAACCTTGGCGTGATCCTGGACAACACCTTGTCGTTCTCAACTAACATCAAGGCGGTGGCCCGTTCCTGTAGGTTCATGCTCTACAACATCCGCAGAGTACGACCCTGCCTCACACAGGAAGCGGCGCAGGTCCTAATCCAGGCACTTGTCATCTCCCGTCTGGATTACTGCAACTCGCTGTTGGCTGGGCTCCCTGCCTGTGCCATTAAACCCCTACAACTCATCCAGAACGCCGCAGCCCGTCTGGTGTTCAACCTTCCCAAGTTCTCTCACGTCACCCCGCTCCTCCGCTCTCTCCACTGGCTTCCAGTTGAAGCTCGCATCCGCTACAAGACCATGGTGCTTGCCTACGGAGCTGTGAGGGGAACGGCACCTCAGTACCTCCAGGCTCTGATCAGGCCCTACACCCAAACAAGGGCACTGCGTTCATCCACCTCTGGCCTGCTCGCCTCCCTACTACTGAGTAAGTACAGTTCCCGCTCAGCCCAGTCAAAACTGTTCGCTGCTCTGGCCCCCCAATGGTGGAACAAACTCCCTCACAACGCCAGGACAGCGGAGTCAATCACCACCTTCCGGAGACACCTGAAACCCCACCTCTTTAAGGAATACCTAGGATAGGATAAGTAATCCTTCTCACCCCCCCCTTTAAGATTTAGATGCACTATTGTAAAGTGACTGTTCTACTGGATGTCATAGGGTGAATGCACCAATTTGTAAGTCGCTCTGGATAAGAGCGTCTGCTAAATGACTTAAATGTAATGTAAATGTAACTTCCGGAAGTGAATGAAGGGAAGTTAATGATTGCAGACGACACCCACTTCAACATACATACTTCAAACAGACCAAAAGCATCTTGTCTCCTGTTATTATCTTTGGTTGACGCGAAAAACAAACATGGCGGTGCGCGCAAACTACCCATCGTAGGATTACTTGTGATTTCTAGAAAGTGTTTTACTCAATTATGTCAATGTTGAACAATGTTGCGCTTACCCGTGATGTGATGAATTATAAATAGTAATTGCTATTATGTAATTAATATTGTGGTTTCTGTCAGCCGAAAGTTAACTAAATCTGTCCGCATGTGTTATGTCAATATTTCCTCAGTTAGAGGTAGGTCTAATGTAGTTCATACTTTCAGGTTTGATGATTGTATATGCTGTTGCTAGTTCTGTGAATGTCTGAACATTGCATTCAAAAAGAAACTTGTCAAATTCAGGACATAACTTTGTAAGGACTGTGTTCACGCAAAATTATTTTGTGAAAAAACAGTGTGGCCAGCTCATATGCTGACTGTTGCGTTAATCAAAACTGGACTTTCGAAATAAGCGATCTAATCAAACCAATTTGAGCGTAAGCTGCAGGGACCACTGTAGAATGATCACACCTGTTTGTTGGTACGTGAGAAAAGGTTCAACAGTGGCCAAACACACAACACAGTAGAGTATGCCCTCTGCCCTTTAAAGAAGGGGTGAAAAACACACTACCCTATGCACCATGTCCTTTACTCATGCCCACTTCTTAAACAAGAAGTGATGTAGCCATAAAGCCAACAGCTCACTCCTTCACGTCCACTTAAACACATAATGTACGAACTTGGCATGTTGAAACCCCAGCGGGGGGTTCCGTGAGCCTGGGAAGGCTCCATGAGATGGCTCATCTAATGATAGTGAGACGCTGTATACAAAGAGCTAGCCAGCTAGCAAGCATGCTACGCTACGGCAGTAAATGTACTGAGAATTCCCCATTGGGTATTTGATGGTGCGCTAGGCTAATCCACGGGCCTCAGCTCAGCAAACAAAAACACAGGGTGGGCCGGGAGGGCAGCAACCACTTAAGCCCTGACTGAGGAGCGGCTCCCTGCCTGGCTGCATGATAGGAGGTTAACTAGGGCCATGCATATTGCATGGGCCCTGGGCGCTCTCTTTGTTCTATCAGGGAGGCGGAGATGCTATCCCAAACAGGCACGGAGAGGCCCTGTGACGCACTCCATCAAACACACATCGCTTGTCTCTTTAGTGTGTTCGACAAATACTGACCTCTCTCTCTCTCACACACACACACACACACACACACACACACACACACACACACACACACACACACACACACACACACACACACACTTTGAATGGCTATTGATTATTGTCTTCTAAATGCAATCTTGTCTGTCTCTGTAGAAAGATATCATCCGAAGAGGGAAAGATGCATGGTGTCCATTTATAATGATGTTGCTTTTTTATCTTTGCCATTATATTACAGCTAGGAATTGTTGAAACCAACAGTCAGTACAGGTTTTTAATCATACCAAAACACAAAGCTAAGAATGGTTTTCAGCACAAAACAAAAATATAATAAAAAAAGTTCAACAATCAGGAATACAATTTCCTTTCTCCCTGAAAATGGTTGCTTAAATTGAAGAGAACAGGCTCGTTCTAATGACTGAAGCGGAAATAAGTGCAATGGTAACAAACATTTCAAACACATGGTTCCATCTGCGCCGTTCCGGCCATTATTATGAGCCGTCCTCCCCTCAGCAGCCTCCTGTGAGATGCAGGTAAGGGACAGCTTATTGCAGCTAGCAGAATATGGAGGACATAAAAGATTACAGTACCTGATGTAACAGCTAGCAAAAGCACTAGGCTCTCAGAATAAAATCCCCTTTTCCTTTACTTATAATACTTTCCTTTCCTTAGGACACTGTTGAAGGTACTTCTGGGACTGAGGGTCTTTCTCTCCACTGAAAGCCCAAGTTTGCTTCTCACTTACAGCTCAATACAAGCCAGCATCTGCCTTATCTCCCCTAGTCCCTTATCTGCAGCGACAGTGGGTTAACAGTGTGTTAGAAGCATTGGACACAACCACTAGCGCAGTGCCCTGTCCCATGAGATCTCAGTGGGTTCACACCTCCCAGCACCAGAACATAACCTTATGGAAAGGCACAAACAACAGTGAGTGAGTGAATGAGTGAGTGAGAATGTGAATGCTAGAGTGTGTTTGATTCACGGAGTGTTGATGGCTGGTGAATCCATTCTGTGCTTGGCTGCACTTTCAGCTCCCTTCAATCTTCACTCTAGACAATACACAGTGATTACAGCTCTGGGCCCGAAGCCTTAGCTTCTCTACTGCCAGACACAACAATGTGTTTGTTTGAGTGTGTGCAAGTATGAGACTTTATGTGTATGTTTGTTGTCGAACCGGCTCAACCGGCTCAAAGCCTGTAACAAACAGGAAGACAACATGGAGATATGGAATAACAAAAAAATATTTATTCATTGAAGTAACCTATATACAATTAAACAATGGTGTATTAGTCAGTAATCAGTAGTGTACGTGAATGGTTGCGTGTATAGATGTGATAATGAGGAGTGTTGAAAGACACCAAAACAAACAAACTGGTCACAAAAATGCCACATCCAAAATCAAACAGTGTGTCTGCATGGAGAGAGTCTCCTCAATGAATGGGGAAGAGGTGTATTTATCCCGGGACACACCTGTGCCCAGGTGTGTCCCATTTCGCTGACGACTCTCTCGGCTCCTCCCACCGACATCCTAATAAGGAAAACAAGAGCAAAGTATGTGTGCATCGGCCTGAAACCAGCCAGGGGAGTCAGAATTCTATTGGGTCTTCGTTGGCATGACACTGGCCCTCAGTGGGCTCTCACATTCAATGTCTGCTAAGGAGTGCGGAACAATGAGCAGGTGAAGGGGATTTACTTCAAGTGGCCGCTCAACACCTCAAACAACCATCTCTATTTCCTTCCCTTCTCTCTCTCCCTCCCTGCCGTATCTCCCCTCTTCCTCAGCCCTCCCTCCAGATCTCATCAGTGAGAAATCGATTGATACAGAAAGGGAAAAAGAAAGAAGGAGAAAGAGTGAGGAGGAATAAGGAAGGGAGATCAGTGGTCTCTACTCTCCAGTGGGGACATGGTGGACACTGTCCTTATTCAAAGTTCACCACGACTACATGCACACACTGGGTAGCTAGGTCCGAGTACAGTAACACCGGAGAAGGCCTGCAAACAAGAAATCTGTCTGTCAGGCAATGCATCGTTCAGGTCTATGCCAATGACCCCGCTGTAAGATTGTTATGCTAAAACGGAGTCACAATATATCCATTCACAATGAGATGTCGTACAGATGTCCAGACACATTTGCTCAAGAATTCAGGTGCGTTTCGCTGCTAAGAACCCAGGCAAAAGCACTGTGAGTTTGGACTTCGGAGAAACAAACCAAATCAAACAAGAGCCATACAAATTCACAGTGCTGGATGTATCCATGAGGGAGATGTGTTTTTCTTAAGATCCTACAAATCCCTGATGCTTTAGTCTAGAGTCACTCCACAGGGAGGAGAAAGGCTGCGAGCTCGATGATTCGACTCCCTCTCCCTCTTTTTTTCAGCCCTTTTTCTCTCCCCGTACATCGTCCATCTTTCTCCATCTCCCCCTCCCTCCCACCCTTCCTTCTCTCTCTCCCCCCCTCCTCACACTCACTCCCACTTTCCCTGTCTGGCTGAGGGATTGAAAGGGAGGGAGATAAATGGAAGGGAAATGGGAATACACCCCAGCTCCGATTCCCTCTGTGATTTACTCAATTTGCCATTGTTTCAGGATGAGTCTGGAGGGGGTCTGCACCCTGGGATGGCACAGCCATGACAGTGCTGCCTCTGGGAGAGTGACGAGAGAGAATGAAGAGAAGAGGGAAAATGGTGAGAAGAGAGAGATTAATGAAAAGAGAGTGTGGTGGTGGGGGGGGACTGCGAATTGGAGAAGTGGGAAAAGGGGTTGAGGGGAACAGGGGACAGGGGAGGGGAAGACAGACAGAGATTAGAGCAAAAGGAAGGGGGAGATAGAGAAGAGAAGAAAGCAACATGAGAGAGAAAGAGGAGATGGAGAATGAACACGGGGGGAGAGGAAACCATAGAGAGACAGGAGAAGATAGAGGGAAGAAAGGTGAGATCAGGGGGAGAACAGATCAAGAGGGAAAAGGATGGAGAGAAGAGATCGAGAACGGGGAGAGAAAAAAACTAAAAACAAAGTTGTGCATAGAGGGAGGAGAAGAGAGCACAAAAATCATCAAACACGACCAGCATGGACATTTATTGGTGTTCTGAAGCTTTTAGGGAATGAACCATTGCACATCCCACTGCTATGATGAAAGCTGTGTTTCTAAAAGTCAGCTGGAACTCGATGTAAAAGATCGAATCCGATCTCTCAAATTATGAGTATTTTGTATATACTAATTGGACTATTTATAAGCAAACATGGTACCTGCCATGGCTGTCCTACCTCCTGCAGAAAACACCCACCAGGCAAACATAAATTGAAAACAACACTGTGTCCATGTTATTTCCCCATATTTAATCAACATAACCCCACTGTCTTTACATGGCTTTTTGATTGAATTTGTACGTAGACAGTTTTTGTCTCAATTCAACAGGGTTTCCATTATGGTTTACGTTTGCTGACGATTCAATCAAATACCAATCAGAATTGGACATTGATCTGACGCCTGCTCAGTAAAAATGTCCCCCTTAAGGGATGTTAAGAAGGACCCACTAATCACTCGTCAAGCTTATAGAAAACAAACTAACTAATTCAAACTACCTCACAGAGCATCCAGATGTTTCTATTAGTCCTGCCTTGTGTACTGCAGGCCTGTTGGGTTATTGGGTTGATACACACACTCCATGGGTCCACTGGGGTCTGCCCGACAACGTACACAATTCTTTCTGCACCCCACACTTAACTATCTATCCCTGTTGATGGACAGAAAACCCTAGAGGGTATGCTGTATGTGTTTTTCACATGTAGGACAACTGTAAAGAAATCTCCCCTTGCCCTCTTGCTTATGCAGAAAAGCATTGGCTGTGCTACAGGCTGTGTAACACAAAGTGGGGAGGAAAAGAGGTACCTATCTTCACTCTTTGAAGAAACTCAAATGAGGAGGAAAATAAAAATGGATAGAATGAAGAGCACCAAATTGGTCCAATTGAAACTTTTCTGTAGCCTTTCGCTCCCTCCAGATGATGTGCAGGCAGAGAGAGAGCGAGAGAGATGGTTGTGATTGTTTTCAATGCCCCATCTTCCCATCCACCTCCTGTTTCATGCACTTCTCTGTGCAAGTATTCCCCCCTGTAATGATCGGCAGGAGCTTTAGAACAGAATTACTAAGACATCCAGGGAAAGGACTGTTGTTTGAGGAATACCAAGCCACAGACACAAACACACATGCACACGCATACACACACTCTTTCTTCTCCTAAAGACTTTCTCTCCCGTGTGCTTGTACTTATTTAGACATTTCTGTAATTTCCTGCTTCTTGAGAGTGTGTAATGTGCCAGCTTCAGAGTCAAACAATTTCCTTTTGACTAGCACCGCCTTCCTTTGTATTTCTAGCCTCTGCTGTTTGCCGAGGAGCAGAAAATAGGCTATCTATAGCCTCTTGCCACGGGCCTGAATGAAATATGAATGTGCTTCTTCTCCTGCCTGTGTGCCAGCTGAGGCGTTGCGGGTCACAGTCTGGTCTCACGCTGCTCTGAGAGAAGCCACGCCACAGCATTACTGCTGCAAATTGGCCAAGAGTGAAGATATACACCCGCGCAGCCAAACATATTTGAATATATTTACATTAATGTATCTAGTGTGATGACAACTGGAGGAGGGGAGGACAACTGGAGACTGCTGGAAATATTTATGGACACATTATGGCTACTTTGTGCATGTGTCTGCAAGAGGTAACCTGGCAACGAGGATCTATGTGTCACTCTTGGCAAGAGGAACTTGGCCCCAATGTGGAAGGCTTTAAACACTTTACAGCTAAAGAACAGACCAGATCTGTACACAAGCTGTGCAAGTAGACATTTGGTTCCCTAACATCTGTTATCAAGATGGATCTTCAATTTAAAACAATCTCCAGTTAAAAACCACCAGCATTATATCAGTCGATTCAGGGTTTTGAAAATGAAATCGCACTATAATGACTGCAGTATGTAACATAACATCAATCAAATGTTTTGCCTTCCTGTGGTTGGTTTCCTTTTGACTCGTGTTCTCCACCCTTCATGGAAATCCAAAGATTTCTTATCAGTGCATATGTGTTGAAGATCCATGCAAATAAATAATGATCTTCACCGCAAGTGAGGAGCAGTGAAATGAGATATGAGACCATCGGATGAACCTAGTCTATTTCCATGAAGTCGTGCCTAAAAAACGCTCATGGACTGTCCAACTGATGTGATCTGACAGCCTATGTGACCTTTACATCCCCTGAGACTTCAATTCCCAGCATTAATCAGTGACCTCACTTCCTCTGTGACCTTGGAAACACTAGATTGATCAGGTTTGGCACTGTGGAAGAAATTAAGGGCCATAAAATGTCATGAAGTCAGATTCTAGTTCTTAATGATACCTACTTAGTCTTATTATATTATTATTATATTACTTAGTCAATTGTTCGGATAAAAACAGTTCCAAGTTTATGTCCATGTCTAGCTACTGTAGCTCCCTTCTATCTGGCTAGTTTTAGAAGGGAATGAAGCCTGAAAAAAATCACCCCAACCATAACAGACAGCTAAAACAGCTAAGGACGGAGCTGCTTCTGGGTTGACAGCTCACACCCTGTCGTAAATTAAAGGAGAGAAGATCTATGGTGTCCCTCTCCAGTATTAACCAAAGAGTTGTCTATGTTAACAGACAGTCTTCCTGCCGAAACTCTAACAGGTTCTAGCGCAAATACTGTAAAAATATTCCTAACATAAGAATGTTCTATGAAGAAGATCTATGATAAAAACATCCTAAAGATTGATTCTATACATCATTTGACATGTTTCTACGAACTGTAATGGAACTTTTTGACTTTTCATCTGGACTAAGTGCCTGCACTTCTTGAATTTGGATTTGTGAACTAAACACGCAAAAAAAAGGAAGTATTTGGACATAAATGATGAACAAAACAAACATTTATTGTGGAACTGGGATTCCTGTGAGTGCATTACGATGAAGATCATCAAAGGTAAGTGAAATGCTATTTGCTATTTCTGACTTCTGTTGACTCCACAACATGGCGGGTATCTTATTATTGCATGGTGTGCTTTTTCCGTAAAGCTTTTTTGAAATCTGACACAGCGGTTGCATTAAGGAGAAGTATATCTTTAATTCCATGTATAACACTTGTATTTTCATCAACATTTAGGATGAGTATTTCTGGAAATTGATGTGGCTCTCTGCAAAATCAACGGATGTTTTGGAAGCAAAAAAACATTACTGAACATAACGCGCCAATTTAAACTGAGCTTTTTGGATATAAATATGAACTCTATTGAACAAAACATACTGTAACGGTTTTCTTCTGGTGAAAGAGAGGCGGACCAAAATGCAGCGTGGTGGTTATTCATGTTTTTAATAAAGACGACTATACATGAACAGACTAAACAAAACAAGAAAAGTGAAAACCTAAACAGTCCTATCTGGTGCAAACACAGAGACAGGAACAATCACCCACAAAACCCAACACAAAACAGGCTACCTAAATATGGTTCCCAATCAGAGACAATGACTAACACCTCCCTCTGATTGAGAACCATATCAGGCCAAACATAGAAATAGACAAACCAGACACACAACATAGAATGCCCACCCAGCTCACGTCCTGACCTAAAACAAGGAAAACACAAACAAGATGGACAAAACATACATAACATGAAGTGGTCCTGTAGCTCATGGATGGCGCTTGTAACGCCAGGGTAGTGGGTTCGATCCCGGGACCACCCATACATAGAATGTATGCACACATGACTGTTGTGTAAAACATGCTAAAGCATATATTTATTTATATTTAGTGTCATCTGATGAAGATCATCAAAGGTTAGTGATTAATTGTATCTCTATTTCTGCTTTTTGTGACTCCTCTCTTTGGCTGGAAAAATGGCTGTGTTTTTCTGTGACTTGGCGCTGACCTAACATAATCGCATGGTATGCTTTCGGCGTAAAGCCTATTTGAAATCAGACACTGTTGTAGGATTAACAACAAGTTTATCTTTAAAATTGTGTATAATACTTGTATGTTTGAGGAATTTTAATTTTGAGATTTCTGTTGTTTGAATTTGGCGCCCTGCACTTTCACTGGCTGTTGTCAAATTGATCCTGTTAATGGTATTTCAGCCGTAAGAAGTTAAAAAGTGTATACACTACAGGTATGAAGTCTCCATCCTTAACATTGTATATGAAATATGAACACTTATTAAAATATGTTTGTTAAGATAGGAATGTGATTTCAGGAGCCATAGGAGAATCTATCTCCTATAAACTGTGCAAGGTAGATAGTCACGCCCCAAGTAAGATCAGAGAGCGTGTCAGTCAGACGGAGGCGCCCCGGTCGGCCAGAGTGCATAAAAAGATTAGTAGAGAAATTAACTTCTTCGAGATAGGGGGCGCTCTTTTAATTTTTGGATAAAAAACGTTCCCGTTTTAAACAAGATATTTTGTCATGAAAATATGCTCGACTATGCATGTAATTGACAGCTTTGGAAAGAAAAAACTCTGACGTTTCCAAAACTGCAAAGATATTATCTGTGAGTGCCCCAGAACTAATGCTACAGGCGAAACCAAGATGAAGTTTCATACAGGAAATGCCCCAGATTCTGAAGGTGCTGTGTTCCAATGTCTCCTTATATGGCTGTGAATGCGCCAGGAATGAGCCTGCCCTTTCTGTCGTTTCTCCAAGGTGTCTGCAGCATTGTGACGTATTTGTAGGCATATCATTGGAAGATTGACCATAAGAGACTACATTTACCAGGTGTCCGCCCAGTGTCCTGTGTCGAAATTATTGCGTAATCTCTAGGTCCATGCGCGTTCCATTTCTTCAGAAGAGAAAGTCAACTGCCACGAAGGATTTATCATCGATAGATATGTGAAAAACACCTTGAGGATTGATTCTAAACATCGTTTGCCATGTTTCTGTCGATATTATGGAGTTAATTAGGAAAAAAGTTTGCGTTTTAATGACTTAATTTTATTTTATTTTATTTTTTTCTTACCCAAACGTGATGAAGAAAACGGAGCGATTTGTCAACACAAATAATATTTTTGTAAAAACTGAACATTTGCTATCTAACTCAGAGTCTCCTCATTGAAAACATCTGAAGTTCTTCAAAGGTAAATGATTTTATTTGAAAGCTTTTCTGGTTTTTGTGAAAATGTTGCATGCTGAATGCCAGGCATAATCCTATGCTAGGCTATCAATACTGTTACACAAATGCTTGTTTAGCTATGGTTCAAAAGCATATTTTGTAAATCTGAGATGACAGTGTTGTTAACAAAAGGCTAAGCTTGAGAGCAAATAGATTTATTTCATTTCATTTGCGATTTTCATGAATAGTTACGTTGCGTTATGCTAATGAGCTTGCGGATAGATTTACACAATCCTGGATACAGGTTTTTTTCGTAGCTAAACGAGACGCAGAAAACGGAGCGATTTGTCCTAGACAAATCATCTTTCAGGAAAAACTGAACATTTGCTATCTAACTGAGTCTCCTCATTGAAAACATCCGAAGTTCTTCAAAGGTAAATGATTTTACTTGAATGCTTTTCTGTTTTTTGTGAAAATGTTGCCTGCTGAATGCTAACGCTAAATGCTATCCTAAATGCTACGCTCGCTATCAATACTGTTACACAAATGCTTGTTTTGCTATGGTTGAGAAGCATATTTTGAAAATCTGAGATGACAGTGTTGTTAACAAAAGGCTAAGCTTGAGAGCTAGCATATTGATTTCATTTCATTTGCGATTTTCATGAATAGTTAACGTTGCGTTATGGTAATGGGCTTGAGGCTGTAGTCACGATCCCGGATCCGGGATGGCTCGACGCAAGAAGTAAAGCATTAGACCAGAAAAGCGTTGAGCGGTAGCTACACGTTTTAAATGTTTGGAACTTTGAAACTCAACACGAGGAGAAGAAAATAAACTCACCTCCCAGACCAGAGAGGCATGTAAGAGCTGCAGCTCACGTCCAGAGTGGTTTGAATCTTGAATATCAACACGAGGAAGAGGCGAGAATCACTGTATCCTACTACTCTCATCACCAATGGGAACCATCAACACGGCTGGCTTAGCTATCTTCTAGAGTGAACAACAGTCAAAGATGGGAAAGGGGAGACCCCTTTTGGACAATCAGAGCCATACAAGCATGCCACTGTTCCGACATAGATAAAAAGCAAACGAAGGCATTCACACATAACGTTAAATACATTCATGGTTTCTTGCTTCAAACGGGCAGAGGTTTGTGTGCAAAGTATATGATTGATGTGAGAATAGTTTCTAACGTGTATCAACGATAAGTGTCTCTCTTTTCTCTCTCTCCCTCTCCATGTAGTTGTGTAAAAAGCCACCATACTGTGTTAATCCACTAGGGACCTTTTTCCTCATGTATTAAGTGTGTATGTTTATTTTTAGCTAGTAAATAAATAATTAAACCAATTTGAGTAGTACGTAAGGCTGGGATAAATAAGTAAGGCTGGGATTTTTTCAGATCCAAGAAGGGTTTATGATTTAATACGTTGACCGTTTTATGGATGTGATAGGTGAAGACCTTTAGAGTTTAATTCGGGAGATGGTAACTCTTTAAACAACTGCTCTCGTGGTGCCCCAAGTGAGTTAATTGTTACATGATACATTTAAAATCAGGTAACAATTAAATATAGTTAGTTAATACGATAAATAACAGTTTATTGAGTAAAGTCAGACACCTGGGATTTGGTATCCATATTACAGTATAAATTCCTTTAGCCAGACAACATAGGGTGTTCCTCATATGGATGCCATACCATCAAGAACCCTCAAACTGAGTGGGATCACATGGCAGGAAACATAACTCAATATACAATGATATGTTTTGTACCATTTTCATGACTTTACACCAAGTTACTGTGAGCTGTGAAGCATACTGAGTTCCCCCAGCTATAAAAACAATAACTTAATGTAGAAGGCTACAAAAAGGACTTTACAGTGGGTAGTACAACAGTGATACTCAGGTATTACCAATACATGTAAAGTCGGAAATAAACCAGGAAATACATTATGTAAATGTCAGTATTATAGTGTGCCAATTCATCACACTCTGAGATAATTCAGTTCATGGGAATGTGCCACAAATTATAATGATTGTCCTCAATTGCATATTGAGTGAATAGGCTGGAGGAGTAAAATAAGCAGCTTCAGACTCTCTCCTCGACCACTCTACACAACAATAAAAAAATACAATAGCTTGTCTACAACAAGTCTCATTCAGTGTTGACTGATTGGCACAATGAGAGAGGAATGTATTGATCTGCTGTCATAGGATTAATACATTTAGAGAAAAGCTCATCATGTATAATATTGCTAAATGAAGTAGACCAAATAAGGGCATGTGGAGTCAGTAAAGCGTCCATTTTGTGCCCCTCCTGTGTTCCAGTTGCTCACTGTACTGTGCTGTAGTTGAGTCCTCTGGGGAAGTTGAGGTGTGATGAGTTATACTAGGACTCATCTGTGTTCTTGACCTGCAGTTATTGTAGACACTCAACAGCTGAGAGAGAGATATCAATATGCCTTTAGATCAACACAGATATCATATATCCCATAATCATTATTATCATCATCATCACCACCACCATCTCAATAACAGTAAAACCTAATCGTTTGGCATTATCGTGCATAAGAGACCTCCCATTAACTTCTATGACTGCAAGCGAGCAAATAGTACCACCCCATCTAATGTGACATCAGTAGAGAAAAATGGCTGCCAAACTTGGCACCTCTTCGACAGCTCAGGGCAACGCTTTGATTAATATCCAATCAGGGTTGTCAACCTTCACTTTGACAAATGGTTGGGACTTAAAATAAACTTCCCCTACTTTATTGTTGCTTCACCAGGGCATCTCTCTAACTCTACTGTACTCACTCAAGACCAATTTACCGCGATGTGCTTTCATTATGGTAATTCATTTATGGGAACACACACACACACAAAACGTGGCTCTGAGAAAAAGTATGCAAAAGACTCTTCAAAAGGACTGCAGCATAAAAACAATACTGCCAAAAGGGTGTAAGTATGTTTTATGTGTGTGTGTGTGTGTGTGTGTGTGTGTGTGTGTGTGTGTGTGTGTGTGTGTGTGTGTGTGTGTGTGTGTGTGTGTGTGTGTGTGTGTGTGTGTGTGTGTGTGTGTGTGTGTGAGAGAGAAGTGTTAAAATGAGTTGTGCTTGTGTGAAAACAAGGCTGATAAATTACAAAATAACATTTGCTTTAACGCATTCATCTTCGCAATTGAAAGACACATATCCCATAAACCATAAACCTACTGTACATAACTCTCCATCTCAGACTGCAATATGACAGGCCAGGATTCCACAGCACGGAGACTTTCTTAACAGCATCAATTTCGATCAATCTCAACAGCAGCAATCTCCAGTGTAACATGCCTTTTATAACGCGCAATAAGCATCAAATGAACAGCTGGGCCAAGTACAGTGACTGATGAGATCATTTGAAGAGTTTATTTCCAAAACGCTATATAACCATTTTCAGAAATGTTGGTAAATTAGCTTTTATTGTTTAAAGACCTTATGAAAGAGATTAGTGTGTTTTTTCACTATCTAATCATGGCATGGGGTTGTTCAATTACAGACATGTATTTGTTGAAAATCTACTACTTGATGGTTTCATTTCAGAGACAAATAATCATGTTTTTTTGCAAAACACTATATATACGCCTCACTCTGAGATAAATAAGTAGTACTGCTATGTTTTACACAGTCAAATGCAACAAATAACTACATTTTTAAGAAAGAACTGTATAAATGATAAAATGATATATCTATATATTTTGTTTTAAATAAAGAATTCAATACAGTAATATGAGATATGTATGTAAAACATTTACAATTTACATTGTAGTTATTTAGCAGATGCTCTTCTCCAGAGCAGCTTAGTTGGTGAATTCATCTTAAGATAGCTAGGTGTGACAACCACATATCACAATAAAATATACAGGATACAAACATTCCATTCCAGCTAAACAATGGATATATAGCATTTTGCAATAAAACACATTGAAATTCACATTCACAAAAATCTATGAATAACAAATATGAGCACAGTAATATTTTACAAACACATGAAGGTACCACTAAGCAATCATTTCTGATTAAAAAACACAAGTGTGAAAAATGTGTGGACATAGCGTTTTGGAAATACATCTAATTCTAGGCCATGTGACTTGTGTCTGAACAGTATTTGGTATAACTCGTTGCTTTCTAGCTACCTTCTTGACAGTTCAATAAGAACATGAAAATAACTAATTTTGAAAGTTGGATCATCTTATCCTTTGAGGCTTTAAAAGTGTTCTTACACTATGATTTTGAACATTCATAACAACTGGGAAACGTCCATGGCAGGCATTGTTGTCACCTTAGTTGGCTAAACAACTTATGAGTGAGAGGAAGCACAAGCACCACCACCAATCAGCCTACACCTGTCGTTACTATGACAACTAACTTAGCCTGTCAGCAAATGACTACTGTCTGAACACACAAGTCGAATCACAAGTCCCTATCTATGGTATTTTGTATGGTATACTGTAAAATGAAGTGAGGCTAGACTGCCAATACAGTACCTATCTAATATTTGCTGTTGTAGTTAGCATGTGGAATTATGCAAAGGAGAGACTTTCTGACAACAAAGTATTCACTGGTCGAGTCACAGGTCATGAAACTCGTGAGGCCAACACATAGAAACAGAATGAATAGAACAAACATGATTTTATAAGTATTACAAGACAGCTAAAGACTACTGGTTTATATTATGTACTGTTAGTGTGATGCCTAGTTGAGCATTCTGACAGCACCAGCCCTGTCAAGGCCACAGAGCCCATGCCCTATCCATAGAAAATTAATTGAAAGGGATGGAAAGCCATTTGGAATCAATAGCATGCATAGATTGCATGCCGGCACAGTGGCCATGTTAGTGGATTTAAACATGGAATGTGTATAGAACGTTCCATGATGGCCGCACAAACACAATCACCGACCAACATATTTTGCAATGTTTTGTGCATCACACATTCACAATCAACAATAATGGTAGGGCTATGTCCAAGAGAACGTAGACCTTCTCTTGGACATAGTCTAATATTGGTTCTATTCATTCTGTTTCTACGTGTTGGCCTCTACTAATGTCAGGGCCAGCCAACAATAGAGTGTACAGTTGTGAGACAATGCTACATTTCCAGAGAAGGTCACAGAGAATTAACATTATTTAATAACAAAACATGCAGTTTAACATGTACCATGATGAATAATACATAACAGACAGAGACATGGAGTCTAGAGAAAAGTGCTGTTAATAGTAAACAACAACTTTATGTGAAAGTTGGGGACAGAGGTAGATGGGGGGGGCAGCCCACCTGTATCTTATTTTTACGAGTATTTCACAACAACTAGGTGTAGGGTTAATTTAGGTCCTCAATGTGAAATTATCCAGATTAACTTCCAAAAATGCAAATTCAAGAAAAATAAAAGGAAACCGAGGCATTTCTATCATCAAAGTCATGCAGAATAACTCTGAATGAATTGCTTTCTATCAGTTTAAGTTAGCCACTCGATGCGGATGACACTATTTGCTTAAAGCTGTGGCGATATAAAAGGACAACCGCAGTGATCAAAGGGACACTTTGATGCTTTGTGTGAAACACTGTATTTCTTCTCAACATTCCATTTAACTCAGTGGTAACCAAATAAGTGGAGCAGCATACAAAGCAGCCATGACAAATGAAGCTGAAGCCTTCATTAATCTGCCCAATTCTTTCAATTAGCAGAAAGCCAATCAATGCGACCCTCCTCGTTCCATCCCTATCATCTTAGGCATTGGGGAGGGAGGGGGAACATTTGAGTCGGTGGTGAATTGGATGGCCTTTCATCTTTCATGCAAATGGACTACGTCTGCCTTAATGCAGGCATGCTTTCAACTGTCCCCACCTCACCGGTCATACCCACACAGATGGGGAATGAGTGTGTCGGATAGGACTACTGAGCACCATTATCCATGTTAATTGGCCAGGCTTGTCATAGTGAGGTCCTGATTTTCTTCGTGGCCGTGGCCAGATCTCCTCTAGAGCATCTGGGGTAATTGTTAGATTGAGGACATAGAGCCAATGTTCTGTCCTGTTCTTTTTTGTGTTGTGTCTTACCAGAGGATACATTTTCCAATACCATCACCATCTGATTCGACAGCAATACATTTAGTTTATGTTGGGAGACATCATCGAACATAAATTGCTGTTATTGTAGGTACAGAGGCCAAACAATAACGTAGATAGGAAAACGGAGCAATTAACTCACCATAAATCCAGGCGATGAGGCCTGAATTCACTCCGGGTCGCTCCGAGGGAGCTGCGGATGGGCATTTACAGCTGTTTCCTCCGTTCACTCTTCCTTTCTCTCCTTTTATTCCCCTCATCAATGTAAACACCACGCCAGTGCTGGTTGATAACTGGTGACAAACTAACGGCAGGTGATAAAGGCATTAACCCTGCCATCAGGGACGCTACAAATCAGCCAGCCATTGTCACTTATGGCATACGACTGGCATCGCCACAGAGACAAGATTCATTAGAATGCTCAGTGTGTGACACCGGAGGCAGAACTGAGAAATACTGATTGATACAAACTGGGCCATGGATGGATGGAGGGACGGATGCTGTTTTCAGTCCCCAAAGATAGAGAATCTTGTTCATTGAATTGGTTGAAGTCGTACATTCTAAAGACTAATGCTAGCATTCAATAATATCCTCCATTTTCTCTGTAAGATGTAAAGGGGGAAGGCTTGCCTTAACATATCCACTTGAGAGTCTTTATTGTGGGATGGTTTGTATAGTAGCAAGTAATTTGTTCATAAGAGCTGGGTCAGCCAAACCCAGGTTGAGCTTTTTTCCAATCAAAACCTTATTAGATACTAAACAATAGATACCTTGAATTATGTTGTTAACAGCATTTGGATTAGACATACTGTACATGTTCTGAACTTTGGATACCAATAGATATTACATGAATATCTTCCAATGTTACGAAATATAATGTGAAACCTAAAATGCGGTTTAATTTAACGCTGCGCCTCAGTTACAGCCTGTTTTGGAACCGTGCTTTTGGAAATGTTGAGACAAGAGAAGTGGAAATAGTGGCTATAATGTATATGAAAGGCATACATTAGCCAGCTGGAGAATTACATAAGCAATTTTCTATGGGCAGGAAATTAAATCTAGCCTAAATAACCCAATATAATCAGGAGTTAGCGCCAGATCATTTGTATGATAACAGAAAATTATACAGGGCTATTTTGAAGAGTACATCCACCTGTTGCCTTAATCGGTTTGCCAAAAAATTATTGAAATGAGAGAAAGAAAACCAGGCATGTTCCCTTTGATAAGAAATGAGGGTAGAGAAAATATGTGTCTATCTTTGATATAAATGTTCTGGTTTGAAGAGAGATTGCAGCGGGTCGTGTGGAAGTTTATGACCTGCTACCCTAAAGGCATGGATATAAGACAGGAAACATATCCCTGTTTGTGACATTCGTGTCAAACCCCCATTGATGTGAAAATTGAGTGCAATTCTCCTGTTGACATCAATGCATGGTTCATGGCACATTTGTCTACAATTTAAGAAGATGATGCAAGACAGAAGACATCATGATGAGAATATAAACCTGCGGACAGGGGGTATTTAGTTTACTTGATCTTCCATGAGATCTGAGGCCATGACATGACTGACTCTCTCTCTCTCGCTCTTCCCCGCTCTATTAATTTGTAGTTGTGGGAGTTTTATGTTCATTTATTTACTTGTGTAAACTGTATGTGTGTGGATGCATGAACGTTTGTGTGTGTAACGATGTGTAATGCTCCTCACAGTTTCAGCCATCATTTCAAAAGGGACCACCTGTTGAGATAATACAAGCCGGGGAAGTTATTTCACGTGACAGGCAGCAAATGCATCAGACAGGGGCCCAGCCAAAGTGCCATTAGCAGTGTTTGTGAAGTCCCACGGGGGCCTGGGTAACTGGCTCGTCAGGAAGTCCCTGTACAAGTGGCCCGCATTGCTCTGCTACGGGTGATTGTAAATTGGGTGAGATATAAAGGACAGAATGCTCTTTCCTGGTGTACAGTATACACCCTGACACATATCCCTCCGAGCTCATTACCAATCTTGGGACCCTGGGACTGAACACCTCCCTCTGCAACTGGATCCTGGACTTTCTGATTGGCTACCCTCAGGTGGTGAGGGTAGGTAACAACATATCTGCCAGGCTGACCCTCAACATGGTGGCCCCACAGGGAGTAAATGCTTCCCCTCATTTACTCCCTGTTCAGCCATGACTGTGTGGCCATGCAGAACTCCAACACCTTCATCAAGTTTGCTGACTACACGGCGTGGTAGGCCTTGGCACCGACGATGATGAGACAGCCTACACGGAGGTCAGGGAACTGGCAGTGTGGTGCCAGGATCACAACCTCTCCCTCAACGTCAGCAAGACAAAAGAGCTGATCGTGGACTACAGAAAACGGTGGGCTGAGCAGGCCCCCCATCCACATCAACAGAGCTGTAGTGGAGCGGGGTGAGAGCTTCAACTTCCTCTGTGTTTCACACCAGAACAGTTGTGAAGAAGGCACGACAACGCCACTTTATGGCTGCTCATGCCCTCAAAAAGTTATACAGCTACACCATTGAGAGCATCTTGACTGGCTGCATCACTGCTTGGTATGGCAACTGCACCACCCTCGATCGCAAGTTGCTAGTGGTGCGGAGCGCCAAGTCGAGGACCAAAATTCTCCTTAACAGCTTGTACCCCCAAGCCATAAGTGTGCTGAACTGTTAATCAAAGGGCTACCAGGACTATTTGCATTGATCCTTTTATGCACGGACTCTCTTGCACTGACTCTGTGGACACCCACTGGACTCTAATCACACACTAACACGGTGCAGCTGTATAACTTTTTGAGGATCTGGGGACCTGTGCCAAATCTTTTCAGTCTCCTGAGGGCACAAAGGTGTTGCCGTGCCCTCTTCACAACTGTCTTGGTGTGTTTGGACCATGACAGTTCATTGGTGATGTGGACAACAAGGAACTTGAAACTCTCGACCCGCTGCACTTCAGCACCGTCTATCAAAATGGGGGACTGTTCAGCCCTCCTTTTCCTGTGGCCAATGATCAGCTCCTTTATCTTGCTCACATTGAGAGAGAGGTTGTTGTCCTGGCACCACACTGCCAGGTCTCTGACCTCCTCCATATAGGCTGTCTCATAGTTGCCGGTGATCAGGCCTACCTCTGTTGTGTCATCAGCAAACTTAATGATGGTGTTGGAGTCATGCTTGGCCAGCAGTCGTGGATGAAGAGGGAGTACAGGAGGGGAGGGTTTGTCTGAGGGCAAAGCAGGATTTTTTTAAACATCCGGATTAGTATCCCGCTCCTTGAAAGCGACAGCTCTAGACTTTAGCTCGGCACGGGAATTGACTGTAATCCATGTCTTCTGGTTGGGATATGTACCAGGACTAGGATTTGCCACTGTGGGGACGACGTCATCGATGCACATATTGATGAAGCCGGTGACTGAGGTGCTATACTCCTCAAAGCAATTGGATGAATCCTGGAACACATTCCAGTTTGTGCTACCAAAACAGTCCTGTAACGCAGCATCCACGCCATCTGACCACTTCCGTACTGAGCGAGTCACTGGTACTTCCTGCTTTAGTTTTTGCTTAAGCAGGAATCAGGAGGATAGAATTATGGTCAGATTTGCCAAATGGAGGGCAAGGGAGAGCTTTGTATGCATCTCTGTGTGTGGGGTAAAGGTGGTCTAGAGTTTTTTTCCCTCTGGTTGCACATGTGACATGTTGGTAGAAATTAGGTAAAAATGGATTTATGTTTAAGTGTTTGCTTATGGCCTTATACAGCTTGAGTGCGGTCTTAGTGCCAGCATCGGTTTGTGGTGGTAAATAGATGGCCAAGAATAATATAGATGGGTACTCACTTGGTAGATAGTGTGGTCTAGAGCTTATCATGAGATACTCTACCTCAGGCAAGCAATACCTCGAGACTTGTTTAATATTAGACATTGCGCACCAGCAGTTATTGACAAATATACACCCCCCCTCATCTTGTCCTCATCCTGCCGATGCACAGAGAAGCCAGCCAGCTATATATTATCCGTGTCGTCGTTTAACCACATCTCAGTGAAACATAAGATGTTACAGTTTTTAAGGTCTCGTTGGTAGGATATTCTTAAATATTGATGGTCCAGTTCGTTTTCTAATGATTGCACGTTGGCCAATAACATGGTGGGTAGTGGTAGTTTACCTACTTGTCGCCAAATTCTTACAAGGCACCCCACTCTCCTCACAATTTTTCTCAGTCTTTTCTTCACACGGATGACGGGGATTTGGGCATCGTCTTGACAAAGCAGTATATCCTACACGTTGGACTCATTAAGGAAAAAATATTTGTCCAGTTCGAGGTGAGTAATCGCTGTTCTGATGCCCAAAAGCTATTTTCGGTCATAATAGACATTATGTATAAATTGAGTTACAAACAATGTGAAAAAAACACACAAAATAGCACAGTTGGTTAAGAGCCCGTAAAACAGCAGACATCCCCATTATCATAGTTAGCATTTCACGGTAAAGTCTACACCTGTTGTATTCGGCACAAGTGACAAATACTTTTATATTTGGTTTGATCCTCTTCAGTACACACAGCTCAATTATGAATTTTCAACAAAAAAAATATTGGTGCAGAGCAAACAACATGATTCAATACGAGTGGGAATGTAAATACACAAGAAGAAAAAAAATGATAATTGAAAAGTGTTTTGCCACTGCCACAATAATTCACAGAGCCAATAAACTGATATTCTAGTTCTTATTTCTGGTTAGAAATTAATCAACTAATTCAGTGTAGCCAAGCGGATGGCTTTAACTGCAAGTGATGTAACGTAAGTGGTGGAAACATCTCAAGTAAATTAAGAGCAAAGGGTGGTCCTCACTGGAGGGGGGAGAGATGGGTGCCAGTGGGGGCTGATGGGTCCTAGAGGCCGTCACATGCTCAACGAGGTCCCTGGCACGGTGTTGAGTATGTGGCACCTGATTTATGGAACGCCGCTGCCCACCATGTGCCCAGTGCACCAGAGACCCACTGAATAACCACATGACAGGCCTCATTTGTTTGTAGGCCCTGAGTAAAGATTCAGCCACACATAGGAACCTGTGAGGCATGCGCCATAATGCCTCCAGATAGGACTATTCAGCAGGCTGAGAATGAGGTCATCTGTCAGCTGAGACAGACAGATAAAGAAACGCCTGGTATTTGGAGACCTTTGGGAGGTGCGCTGATAACAGGTAGAGAGAGTTAATCGGCTCTGTATTCAAATTATATGGCTTTGTAGGGGAGAGCGGGTGAAAGCATCCACATAAATGATTGTTGTAAATGGCTCATTATTAGACGTGCTTGGAGGTTGGTGTTATGGGAGAAGGACGCTTCAGTATTTAGGGCCAGGAGTTTGTCCTACATTGTGACCTGACCATGGAAAACTCCAGGCCCCAGTTAAGGGCTATATCTACATATAAATTATACGGCTGAAAAGTCTTCACACTTTCCAATACAGCCTAAGGGGAAACAAATCTAAACTAACTAGCACATATTCTATTCTAAAATCCATTATGCACAGAATGACAAGGATACGACAATTATTTTTCTCCCTATGAAAAGCCTTTGATGTCAATTAAAACCAGTGTCCCAGACCTCCCCTTAGTAGCTTGTGCCCTGTAGCTGCTCACCCCATTGTGTGTTGACAATACCTTACAGCTAGTGATTAACATAAGGACAGGTTTGTAAAAGCAGCCAATACCAGCATTCTTCCGTCTCTCCTCTCTTCCGTCACTCTCCCTCTCAGTCTCTCTCTCAGGGGAGTCAAACTGAATTAACCTCCAACCTGTCTCCTTGTTGCACGATTAAATTACATTTTTCTGCAGTTTATAAACAGGCCAAGCTTGAAGACCTTGTTTTATGAGAAGATGGAGAATGAAGGGAAAATGGGGCGAGTGGCTAATCTCTCAGAGAGCAGGTTTCAAGTGTCAGGAGTTTGTTTGTTTTTGGAACAAGATGGCACTAGACAATGCAAGTGTTCATCTTTGTTCATGGGTATTTAATTCAGCCCATAATGATAGCAGGAAAAAAGACAGAGCTGAAAAAATTAAGAAATCCCCCCCCCCCCTGTTGATTTCCACAGAGTAAAAAATGTCACACACAAGGTCATGATGCAAATATCCCCAGCTTTGAATTAATTGAGGCGATTACTTATGCAAGCTAGCCGGCCGTATGGTGGATGTGTTTACGCGGAGCTGAACCTGCGCCAAGAGGATCCACTTAATGATTTATTCAAGGAAAAGGATTGTCTGTAACGCTTTGAGATATATACGGAGCATCATTAAGCAAAATCTGGAGGGAGATATTATACACTACATGACCAAAAGTATGTGGACAGCTGCTTGTTGATCATCTGATTCAAAACTCATGTACATTAATATGGAGTTGGTCCCCCGATGGACAACCATCTCTGCAGCACAATCAGATATTTATGGTAGAGTAGCCAGATGGAAGCCACTCGTCAGTAAAAGGCACATGACAGCCCGCTTGGAGTTTGCCAAAAGGCACTTAAAGACTCACAGACCATGAGAAACAAGTTTCTCTGGTCTGATGAAACCAACATTGAACTCTTTGGCCTGAATGCCAAGCGTCACATCTGGAGGAAACCTGGCACTATCAAATGGTGAAGCATGGTGGTGGCAGCGGCATGCTGTGGGGATGTTTTTCAGCAGCAGGGACTCGGAGACTAGTCAGGATCGAGGGAAAGATGAACAGGGGAAAGTACATAGAGATCCTTGATGAAAACCTGCTCCAGAGTGCTCAGGACCTCAGACTGGGGCCAAGGTTGAAATTCAAACAGGACAACAACCCTAAGCACACAGCCAAGACAACACAGGAGTTGCTTTGGGATAAGTCTCTGAATGTCCTTGACTGGCCCAGCCAGAGCCTGGACCTAAACCTGATCAAAAATCTCTGGAGAGACCTGAAAATAGCTGTGCAGTGACGCTCCCCATCCAACCTGACAGAGCTTGAGAGGATCTGCAGAGAAGAATGAGAGAAACTCCAAAAAATACAGATGTGCCAAGCATGTAGTGTCATACCCAAGAAAACTTAAGGCTGAAATCGCTGCCAAAGGTGCTTCAACAAAGTACTGAGTAAAGGGTCTGAATACTTATGTAAATGTGATATTTTAGTCTTTACATTTGTAATACATTTGCAAACATGTCTAAAAACCTGTTTTCGCTTTGTCATTATGGGGTATTGTCTGTTGATTGATGAGGATAAAAAAAAACATTCGTCCATTTTAGAATAAGGCTGTAAAGTAACAAAATGTGGAAAAAGATAAGGGGTCTGAATTCTTTCCAAATGCACTGTATAGTGTATCATAGTGTTATACTCGACCAAGGACATTCCTAACATAGCACTTTCAAAACACTTTTACAAGAGAGAAAATGTGCTCTTTGATTATCAGGATAAGCAATGATTTCTTCATGCAACTAATAATTCCCTGTGATTCTTCATATCAGTCCTTAAATGATTCAATCAAGCCAAACATTGAAGCCATTTGAAAACATTTTACTACTATTTAAAAAATAAAAATAACAATATCCATGCACATTTTCAATGACATTACATTTTCAGTCGCATGACACTTGACTCTCTTATGCACAGCAACCTAGCCCTACTGTTGTTGGCTTGACAGAGCACACCTCCCTCCATTGACACTGAAAACTTGGATCACTAAAGTGTTACCCTTTCTGCTACAGCTGAATAATGCAAAGTTCCTTTCCCAAAAGAAAATGTATCACATAAATAAACAACATTAAATTAAAGTATGGCTGTGTCCTGATCCTTCTCTTTTCACCGGGAAAAGTGTTGTGGGTTCAGGAAGTGGAGTTGGGATAAATTGCTTTTTGCTGAATGATAAATACAAGTAGAGACAGGAGGGCAGCTCCAGGAAACAAGATGTTAAACTTTGTCATGCATAATTTAACATGACATGAATAGCGTTCAGACTAAAAAGCCACCGTTGCAATCTGCCATCCCTCAATTATTAAAGATGAACATTCCTGAGGTGCAGTTTGGTGTTCAACGTGGATAGTGTAATCTACAGCTATTAGAGTGACCTGCAGTCACCAGAATTAACTTTCTTTCAACACTTTGTTCTAACAAAAACAAAACAAAAAATGTGCTTTGAGTCCATAATATAGGACTCCTCTTCCAGGAGTATACACACTGGACAGTGTTTAGTGAGGGTCAATGAGTTTCTCATCGACTAACCCCCATTCGTAAGTGACCAGACCAATGTCAATGACCTCTTCCATCTTGACTTGTAGTCATTACTTGTGGGTGACAGACAGATGAAGGGTCAATGGCTATGGCTAGACAAGGGAACAAACTTTGGATAACAGATTCACCCAGGATACATTTTCTAACATGGCATTTACCAAGGGGATGGAGATGGAGTTTTAGAAGAAAACACATAATACTTTTGGTAAATTTCTACTTTTTGAGATAATCTGTCATAAAATAGTAACAGTGATAGGTAAAATCAGTTGTGTGTAGAATATTTTAAGTGTAACATATAGCCCCCCTCAATACATCAGGGCATGGACTCTACAAGGTTTTGAAAGCATTCCACAGGGATGATGGCCCATGTTGACGCCAATGCTTCCCACAGTTGTGTCAAATTGGCGGCTGGATGTCCTGTGGGAAGTGGAACATTCTTGATACACACGGGAAACTGTGAAAAATCCTGCAGCGTTGCAGTTCTTCACACAGACCAGTGCAGCTGGCACCTAGTACCAGACCCCTTTCAAGGGCACTCTACATCTTTTGTCTTGCCCATTCACCCTCTGAATGGCACATACACAATCCATGTCTCAAGGCTTACAAATCCTTCTTTAACCTGTCTCCTCCCCTTCATACATTTACATTTGACTAATTTAGCTGAATGTCTTATCCAGAGCGACTTATAGTAGAATGCATACACTTGCATCCATACTGGTCCCCTGTGGGCATCAAATCCACAACCCTGTGCCATGTTGCAAGTGCCATATTCTAACAACGGAGCCAAACAGGACAGTCCACTGACAGTACACTGATTGAAGTGGATTTAACAAGTGACATCAATAAAGGATCATAGCTTTCACCTAGATTCACCTGGTCAGTCTATGTCATGGAAAGAGCAGGTGTCCACCCTTGCAGTTTTCTTAAATACACCTTATTTCTTCTCAAATAACTTGGATGCAGAAATTGGTCTCCACACATTGTTATTGGATTTTCAATATTGCAGAAGCAATTTTGCTGGTTTACAATTTTAATTTAGAGAAGAAAAACAAATGGCATGGACAAAGTTATAGCAACCAGGAGCTAATACTTGGTTGCACAGCCTTTTGGCCAAGATAACAACGTTTTGTAGCCATCAATGAGGTTGCTGCACCTTTCTACTGGATGTTGGCCCACTCTGCAGCTACAAACTGCTCCAAGTCTGCAATGTTTGAGGGGTGCCCTCAATCAAATACTGTTTTCAGATCTCGCCATAGGTTTTCAATGAGGTTTTAGATCTGGACTCAATGCTGTCCACTCCAGGTTTTTGGACCCTGGGTTGAACATTGGACTCCAAAAAGCAGGATGATGTTTGTCATAATCTTGCCCTGGAGGCAGAAGTAAGTGATTTCTGCTAGACGGGCCAGCTGCAAAGTCAAAATGGTCTATATCGTAAAGAATCAGGACTTTTTTGTTGTTGTTGCTTTTTGTTCTTAATTTAATGTTAGAGCTAGGCATTAGGGTTAGCAGTGTGGTTAAGGTTACAGTCAAGGTTCGGGTGAGGTTTAAAATCAGCTAGAGACCAGTCTGCAGAGCTGCCTCCGGGGCAAGATTCATGCCAATAAATGCCAATCTGCCTCCAAAAACATTGATAATTTGATTCATTCACGATGCCTTTCACATGTTCAAGGCCATCAGGAGAAGAGGCAGAAAAGCAACCCCTCAGCATGTTCTTTTCTTTAAATGCTTAATTTGGTCATTGGAGACCCCACACTGCTGAAAGAGACAAGAAATCTTGATTGAACTTTGTTTGCAAAACCACCTAAACAAGACTAAATGTTCTGTGGATCGTTTTAAGAGCTCTTGGGAATAAACATCAGCTCTAATGTTTACCAAAAACTAAATGAAGCATTCAAAGAAAACAACACCCTACCTACAATCAAACGGGGGAGGTTCTATAGTGGGCCTTGAGCGTGTGCAAGACATCATTTATCAGCAGATTATCAAGGTGATTTGGAGTCAAATGTTCAACCCAGTGTCCAAAAACTGGGTCTTCGTCAAAGGTTGTGGCTCTTCCATTGACCCAAAACACAACGCTAGACTGCTCGAGTGGCAACTATTGAATCCAGATCTGAATCTCATCAAAACAATATGGTGAGATCTATAATAATAATACACATAATCTTGAAACAGCAGTTTGGCCGGTGTGTTTACGGACATATTCAATCAATCCCTATACCAGTCTGCTGTTCCCACATGCTTCAAGAGGGCCACCATTGTTCCTGTTCCCAAGAAAGCTAAGGTAACTGAGCTAAACGACTACCGCCCCGTAGCACTCACTTCCGTCATCATGAAGTGCTTTGAGAGACTAGTCAAGGACCATATCACCTCCACCCTACCTGACACCCTAGACCCACCCCGCCCTGTGCAACTGGGTACTGGACTTCCTGACGGGCAAATTTGATTTGATTTGATTTGATTTGAACACATATTTCAAAATTAGAGCCGTTTGCAGCTGATGTATGGGCTAAACTTCAAGTAGAAAGATGCAGCAAGTTCATTGATGGCTACAAGAAGCACCTCAGCAATTATCTTCTTTTACCTTTGTTTAACTAGGCAAGTCAATTAAGAACAAATTCTTATTTTCAATGACAGCCCAGGAACAGTGGGTTAACTGCCTTGTTCAGGGGCAGAACAACAGCTCTGGGATTCGATCTTGCAACCTTTCAGTTACTAGTCCAACGCTCTAACCACTAGGCTACCTGCCGCCCCACAGTCTTGGCTAAAGGCTGTGCAAGTAAAATATAAGGAGTGCATAGGGATGAATAGGTGGAGGATGTCACCAAAAATGGTTGCTTTTCAATAAAAATAAATAAATAAATAAAAATATTTAACAGAAATATCGGATATTCTCATTCTCTCAAAAATACTGTGACTTTTCTCAAGTCTAGTCAGTGGACTACAGTGGACTATTACATACTACAGTGGTACCCACCTCTTTTATCCAGACTGTGTTGGAGGCTGTCCTCCCCCTTCCTCAGGCTGTCAGTGTGCTGGTTGTGGGTATGTGTCCCCTGGCTGGGCCCATACTCATCCAGGCCCTGGACTTTCCCATCAATCAGCTGGTTGTGGACCTGGTTGGGTGTGGAGGTGTGTGTGTGACCCATCTGATCGTCCTCATCACAGTCGTAGTCATCCAGTATGGGGGTCTCCCGGATGGGCATGCCGATGACAGAGCTGTGCTGTAGCTGGCGGGACCCCCGGAAGCTGTCCCTACCCTGGGGTCCCAGCAGCACAGAGGGGATGTAGTGGATCTCATGGGTGGCCTCGGTGCTGGCGCTCTTCTGGGGGATGCGCCGGCGCTTGCACCAGCGGTGACGGGTGTACAGCACCAGTGTGAAGAGAAGGATGAGGAGGAGGAGAGCGATCAGGCCTCCCTGGAAGAAAGAGGGAGGGAGAGTGAGACATACAAACACATATACAAGCACACAGACACTTACACAAACAACACTGACAGCAAGCCAGGCAGTGGTTTACACATGCCAGTGTTCTAGTCAGAGTGAGTCAGTCCCACAGCCCTAGGGTTTACACATGCCAGTGTTCTAGTCAGAGTGAGTCAGTCCCACAGCCCTAGGGTTTATACATGCCAATGCAATAAGGTTGTTAGCCTAACTCGCCCCATCTCCGTCTCCAAGCCACAGCATTCCCCTCAAAGCCTGCTCATGCAAATTCATCGTGACACATCCATTGCTCCATGGTTTGTACCATTTCATGCCATCACAGACACATCAAAGACTCTCTGGCAGCCAAGCTGAGAGTGAAAAAGCACACTTAATCCATACACATTCAGTCACTGTGTATGGGCCATAGACTAACAGAGCTGACATATTCCAAGATTAACTGACAATTCTTCACCGTAGTGGTCAACGGAAAGTATCCGGTGAGAATCTGAAAAATTGTGACGACCTTAAGGCCATCCATCCTATTGCAGTCAGACACCATTTTTTTGGGACGCTACACCTGCCAGCCATTCTCTGTGCCCACTGTATAATACAGTGTATAAGAGCAGATAGGGTTATTCATCAAAACATTGAAAATTATATCTTCATGAGGAAAAACAAACCACTCTCAAATTATAACTAATGCACTGCTGGGTGGCCATAATCAAACCATGGAGAGGTGGGTAACTCCTAAGAGAGGAACGTCCTCCGGAGAATAGGAGAGCAGCTTCTGGGAAATACACTCCCCGCCTGAAACAAAGTCGCCCGGCAACAACAACAGATGTGAGAGATACTGTTTCATAAAACTTACAGGACACCAGAGGAACATTTTGAACTTTTTAGATTTTTTTTTTTTAAAGTATTGTGTAGAGGTGGAGTTGAGACTGGCAATGCAATATTTGAAACATAACGAAATAATAGACACAAACGTTAGCAAGCAATCAATAATGATCATAGCTGTAAAAGAAAATAGAATTCAAATGTAAAATTAGTCTGGTAAGAAAAGTGAATCTTTTAGCACTCTCTTTCATTATAACAACAGCCATGTAAATTCACAATGTTTCCATGAGGGAGATGTGGTTTTCATTCATCTTAAGACCCTACAAATCCCTGATGCTTTAGTCTGAAGTCACTCCACAGGGAGGAGAAAGACTGGGAGCCGGAGGATTCAAATCCCTCTCAATCTCTTTCTTTTTTTTGTCAATGTCTTTCTCTCCCTCCCTTCATCACTCACTTTTGCTCTCACTTCAGCTTTCTTTTCCTTGAGCCATCTGCCTGACATCTCTCTCTATCTCTCTCTCTGGCCCCCTGTCCCTCTCCCTCCCTCCCCCTCCCTCACAGATTACCACCTACTCATATGGTGTATTACTGGCCACAAACTCAGCCGTGACATTTGTTCAACATCCTTTAGAATCAATTTAGAATAAATAAATTAACAAATGACAGCGAGTTAAAACCATCTGGCAGAATTGAATATGTAACCAAGTCGCTACATCAACTTTTTTCCCTCAGTGGCTATCATCGACATGCTGAAAGCCATTATTCATGTATTCTATAGTGAATAGGGATGAGTGGATCAAAATGATGTGTAGCATCAAAGTGTTGTACAACTGACATCAGATTACTCATGCCATTATGCTCTGCTGAAGAGGCTCTGGAACTAAAGACAGCTCTTGCCAGTGAGTTTCATCTGAAGAACCACTATAGGTACCTTTTCAATCTACATCAACCACTGGATACTTTGGCAGTTTTGTAAATCATTCTTCCTCATCTGTTATTCCATTATAAAGAATAATAAGCCGTCCCCCGGGGATAAACTTCAGGATAAAACAACAACACACTAGACCAACCCATCGTGCACCTGTTCTGTTCTGAAGCCACCATCTGGGCACAGGGGAAGCAGCTCCCTGGCAGGCACACTGAGAAACTAGAGAGCTATAGTGCATTAATCTTCAGGAAACTCATGGAACTAATATTCCATCCACACTGTATGCAAATATCCGTACATCGGTCTCCATACTAACGCATCATTCATCGCACGCACGCACGCACGCACGCACGCACGCACGCACACACACACACACACACACACACACACACACACACACACACACACACACACACACACATGCTCCCTTTTCATGCCTGGAGGGAATGCAATGCCAATCCAGAGATGTATTTTCTTCAGAGTGGAGACTGTGTATACCTCTCTAGTCAGAGAGGGTGTTAACAGTGCTGTATTGCATTGCTTGCTGTTTGGGGTTTTAGGCTGGGTTTCTGTACAGCACTTTGAGATATCAGCTGATGTAAGAAGGGCTATATAAATAAATTTGATTTGATTCTGTATCACAACTAGTGGAGCCTGTATCTGGGTGAGTAAACCGTTGTAGCCTATATGAGATGAAACCTCACTGGAGTGGACTTGAGGGCCAGCTTCACCCTCTCTTTCTCTTTCTCATTCCATCGCTTTCTCTATCTCCCTCATCCCCAGCTTGGAGTTAAAATACCATTTGTCCAGGCAGCTGCTATCTACTCTCCCTGTCCAAATGCAACTCCTAGAGCCAAGGGATGGAAGACTGACTCGGCTCACTTTTTTCTACACCCACAGGGGATCCTTTCCCATCAGCCATAGCCATTCAGGAAGTGATGTCACCAGGAGAGTGGTCTCAAACAGATAGTGTGACCAGAGGAAGAGATGAGGGGAAAAGAGCAGCATGTGCTGGGAACTTAGAGCCTACAGTAGTTGAAGACCTGTCCCATGTGACCTTTTCGATACAGCTTGGTGAGTGAGAAGGACAAAGTTATGAATTGTACATTTTGATTCAGAAAAATTACTAATTAATTGAACCATAAAGTATACTATGCATGTGGTGAGTTAAGTGTACATTCAACCAAAACAGAGAAAGCTAATTGCAAAATAAACAAATAATTGACCACCCACATAAAAAACATATTCCAAGATAATTGAAAAATGTAATATAGAAAGTCCACAAACTGAGCCATGAAATCACCAAGGAAATTACATTGACCCTCGGTGGCCCTACTTAATCATGAAATCTGATTAAACTCTGATTGAAAACTGAATGGAAAATCTCCATTGAGTTTTAACTGAAAATAGCAGGTCTACCTCCACATTATATTCCTCTCCTCAGTATGGCTACAGAAAGGCAGGCATATCGATTGGCTTTGTCTGAGTTCCATCTCTCAGTCCCATCACTGCCCACCCCTGAGCCCCCATCACCTCCCCATACATCCCCCATGTTTCTCCATGTAGCCCTCCTTGGCCCTGACTCTGATCCCAGGGTAGGGGGAGAGATTTGTGGGTAGATTTGGCTGTCTCTGGCCCTCGCCCTCCTGAATTATAGCAGGGAATTAGGCCTGAGTTACTCCCTCACTGCTAGTCCACCCTGCCTTCCCTCTTCCTAAGCCAAGCAGCTCTGGCTAGCCCTGGATATCCGAGTGTCCTCATATGCAGAGGGATGCCCTGCATACATAGATCATCAAGATATATAGTGTTTTATTTATATTCATTATGGGGGTTCTTCATGCAGGGAGAAATAGACCATAGGAAGATAAGCAGATAGTTTTGTTCTATCCATGTCCCGTTGCTAAGGACATACTGTACTGTCAACTTCCAAGTCGTCACAGAGATGATAATAAATCAGCAGAGTTCTATTAGACACCATAGCTACATAACAGGCTGCTAGACCACATACATCAGAGGTATAAAGCCAGTATAAACTGGGTGGTTCGAGCCCTGAATGCTGATTGGCTGACAGCCATGGTATAGCAGACTGTATACCACTGGTATGACAAAACATGTATTTTAACTGCTCTAATTACTTTGCTAACCAGTTTATAATAGCAGTAAGGCACCACAGGGGTTTGTGGTATATGGCCAATATAACAGGGCTAAGGGCTGTGTCCAGGCACATATCATCATGCGTAAGAACAGCCCTTAGCTGTGGTATAAATACAACAAACCCCCTCGTGCCTTATTGCTTAATTATACAACTGATTTACTAGCTAATTGTTTGCAACAGGTGCAAAGCATAAATCATTTTTGTTCCCCAGTTCAATAAAAATTGAATTTATCAATATTAAAAGGTAAACCGGAACTTGTGAGAAGGGATACAGAATTAATGTAATGTGTAAATTGAAGACACTTTCTGTTTCAGCTGTTTGTTTGGTGTTGAATCTAACTTTGTACCTCAAAGCAAAGTTTATTGGTCACATACACAGTTTAATTTAACTTGCTCCTAACAATGCAGTAAAATGTCAAACAGGTACACAAATAATCAATTTATAACAAAAGAAACAAGAAATCAAGAAATTTCGGGATTGAATCCAATGAACAACCCAAATAGCACTGTAACAGTAATCAAATGCATTTTATACGTACAGTATCTACACTCGATGAATTTAAGATATCTTAGGAATGTACAGTAGTAGATATATTAGAATGAACTATGTAGAGAATCCAAAATGTATGCAACCTGATGCCGGTGCCGTGTGAATGTGGTCCGTGGAGTGAATTGAAACAGGGAAGGGTGAGTCAGGGCATTAGAGTCTGATAGACCAGCTGACTCCTCACCTGTCAGGACATCTAACACAGCTCTCACTGACTGTTCACTTCAGATAGAGTCACCAACAAAGAGGAATGATGTCCAGGATACAAAAACACTAGTATGACATGGTTTTATAGTAATAGTTGTGATAACATGAAATTGGTTGAGCTGTTGATTGATAATGGAATATATTACTAGTTTAACTAGCTTGTCCTGCGTTGCAAATAATCAATGTGGTGGCTGTTAAGTTATCATCGAATAACAGCCTACTTCGCCAAACGGGTGATTTAACAAACGTATACGTGAAAAAAGCACTGTCGTTGCACCAATGTACCTAACCATAAACATCAATGCCTTTCTTAAAATCAATACACAAGTATATCTTTTTTAAACCTGCATATTTAGTTATAAGAAATTAATGTTAGCAAGCAATATTAACTAGGGAAATGGTGTCGCTTCTCTTGCCTTCTGTGCAAGCAGAGTCAGGGTATATGCAGCAGTTTGGGCCGCCTGGCTCGTTGTGAACAGTGTGACGACCATATCTTCCTAACAAAGACTGTAAATAATTTGCCAGAATTTTACATAACATTGAAGGTTGTGCAATGTAAAAGCAATATTTAGCCTCCCGTTTGATAAAATACGGAACGGTTCCGTATTTCACTGAAATAATAAATATTTTGTTTTCGGAATGATAGTTTCCGGATTTGACCATATTAATGACCTAAGACTCGTATTTCTGTGTGTTTATTATATTATAATTAAGTCTATAATTTGACATTTGATAGAGCAGTCTGACTGGGCGGTGGTAGACAGCAGCAGGCTCGTAAGCATTAATTCAAACAGCACTTTCCTGTGTTTGCCAGCAGCTCTTCGCAAAGCACAGCACTGTTTATGACTTCAGGCCTATCAACTCCCTAGAATAGGCTGGCATTACTATAGTGTCTATAATAACGCCCAATAGTCAAAGGTATATGAAATACAAATGGTATAGAGAGAAATAGTCCTATAATTCCTATAATAACTACAACTCAAAACTTCTTAACTGGGAATATTGAAGACTCATGTTAAAGGGCACCACAAGCTTTCATATGTTCTCCTGTTCTGAGCAAGGAACTTAAAAGTTAGCTTTTTTACATGGCACATATTGCACTTGACTTTCTTCTCCAAAAGAGTTTATGCATTATTTAAACCAAATTGAACATGTTTCATTATTTATTTGAGACTAAATAGATGTTTAAGGATGTATTATATTAAATTAAAATAAAAGTGTTCATTCCGTATTGTTGTAATTGTCATTATTACAAATACAGTTGAAGTCAAAAGTTTACATACACATTAGCCAAATACATTTAAACTCAGTTTTTCACAATTCTTGACATTCAATCCTCGTAACATTTCCCTGTCTTAGGTCAGTTACATACACTTAATTAGTATTTGGTAGCATTTCCTTTACATTGTTTAACTTGGGTCAAACGTTTCGGGTAGCCTTCCACAAGCTTCCCTCAATAAATTGGAAACATTTTGGCCCATTATTCCTGACAGAGCTGGTGTAACTGAGTCAGGTTTGTAGGCCTCCTTGCTCACACACACTTTTCAGTTCTGACCACAACATTTCTATAGGATTAAGGTCAGGGCTTTGTGATTGCCACTCCAATACCTTGACTTTGTTGGAAGTATGCTTGGGGTCATTGTCCATTTGGAAGACCCATTTGTGAGCAAGCTTTAACTTCCTGACTGATGTCTTGAGATGTTGCTTCAATATATCCACATAATTCTCCTCCCTCATGATGCCATCTATTTTGAGAAGTGCACCATTCCCTCTTGCAGCAAAGTACCCCTACATGATGTTGCCACCCCCGTGTTTCACGGTTAGGATGGTGTTCTTCAGCTTGCAAGTTTCCCCCTTTTTCCTACAAACATAATGAGGGTCATTATAGCCAAACAGTTCTATTTTTGTTTCATCGGACCAGCATCTTCACAAGGTCCTTGCTGTTGTTCTGGGATTGATTTGCATCTTTTGCACCAAAGGGCGTTCATCTCTAGGAGACAGTCTTCTTCCTGAGTGGTACGATGGCTGCGTGGTCTCTTGGTGTTTATACTTGCATACTATTGTTGGTACAGATGAACCTGGTACCTTCAGGCATTTGGAAATTGCTCCCAAGGATGAACCAGACTTTTGGAGGTAAACATTTTTTGGGAGTTCTTGGCTGATTTTTTTATTTATTTTCCCATGATGTCAAGCAAAGATGCAGAGTTTGAAGGTAGGCCTTGAAATACATCCACTGTTACACCTCCAATTGACTCAAATTATGTAAATTAGCCTATCAGAAGCTTCTAAAGCCATATTATAATTTTCTGGAATTTTCCAAGCTGTTTAAAGGCACAGTCAACTTAGTGTATGCAAACATCTGACCCACTGGAATTGTGATACAGTGAATTATAAGTAAATTAATCTGTCTATAAAGAATTGTTGGAAAAATTACTTGTGTCATGCACAAAGTAAATGTCCTAACCGACTTGCCAGAACTACAGTTTGTTAAAAAGAAATTTGTGGAGTGGTTGAAAAACGAGTGTCAATGACTCCAACATAAGTGGATACAAACTTCCGACTTTAACTGTATACAGTGGGGCAAAAAAGTATTTAGTCAGCCACCAATTGTGCAAGTTTTCCCACTTAAAAAGATGAGAGAGGCCTGTAATTTTCATCATAGGTACACTTCAACTATGACAGACAAAATTATTTTTAAAAATCCCGAAAATCAAATTGTAGGATTTTTAATGAATTTATTTGCAAATTATGGTGGAAAATAAGTATTCGGTCAATAACAAAAGTTTATCTCAATACTTTGTTATATACCCTTTGTTGGCAATGACAGAGGTCAAATGTTTTCTGTAAGTCTTCACGAGGTTTTCACACACTGTTGCTGGTATTTTGGCCCATTCCTCCATGCAGATCTCCTCTAGAGCAGTGATGTTTTGGGGCTGTTGCTGGGCAACACAGACTTTCAACTCCTTTCAAAGATTTGCTATGGGGTTGAGATCTGGAGACTGGCTAGGCCACTCCAGGACCTTGAAATGCTTCTTACGAAGCCACTCCTTCGTTGGCCGGGCGGTGTGTTTGGGATCATTGTCATGCTGAAAGACCCAGCCTCGTTTCATCTTCAATGCCCTTGCTGATGGAAGGAGGTTTTCACTCAAAATCTCAGGATACATGGCCCCATTCATTCTTTCCTTTACACGGATCAGTCGTCCTGGTCCCTTCGCAGAAAAACAGCCCCAAAGCATGATGTTTCCACCCCCATGATTCACAGTAGGTATGGTGTTCTTTGGATGCAACTCAGCATTCTTTGTCCTCCAAACACGACGAGTTGAGTTTTTACCAAAATGTTCTATTTTGGTTTCATCTGACCATATGACATTCTCCTAATCTTCTTCTGGATTATCCAAATGCTCTCTAGCAAAATTCAGACGGGCCTGGACATGTACTGGCTATCTTCTGTATACCAACCCTACCTTGTCACAACATAACTGATTGGCTCAAATGCATTAAGAAGGAAATAAATTCCACAAATTAACAGTATACACATGTTAGTTGAAATGCATTCCAGGTGTCTACCTCATGGTCAAGGCAAAGGGTGGCTACTATATTTGAAGAATCTCAAATATATTTATGTGTTTAACACTTTTTTGGTTACTACATGATTTCATGTGTTACTTCATAGTTTTGATGTCTTCCACAAGGAATACCTTTAACAATTTCCACCCATATTTGTTTTACTTTGTATCTGCACTGTTCTTCAAGCCAATGTGTTTTTGCAAAATGTTCAGTGGACATTTTTTAAAGTAGTCTGTTTGATTTAACTTAACAATCATTGTTTTTTGTTTGACATACATTTTAAAGTGAATAATTTGTTTTACAGTGGAATTGCCGTAAGGCTAAAACGTGACCCGTTTCAAGAAGCATTTGAACGTAAATGCAATTATTATTATTTTTAATCAAAATACATTTTT
This sequence comes from Oncorhynchus keta, assembly GCF_023373465.1. Classification (NCBI taxonomy): domain Eukaryota; kingdom Metazoa; phylum Chordata; class Actinopteri; order Salmoniformes; family Salmonidae; genus Oncorhynchus; species Oncorhynchus keta. The sequence goes on along the minus strand of NC_068433.1, from coordinate 25,300,384 downwards.
CAGACAGAAATGCCTTCTGGAACATGTGAACTTTAATGTACCCTAATAACAAATGTGTATGCTAGCTGTAAATATGAATACAAATGTTAAATTACGAGCCTAATTGGTTTAGCCATGGAAAACGTCGGGAACCTTCCCGCTAGTCATGATTGGCTAAGATAATGGATAGGCTGGATATTCCGAGAGATGCGTTCGGATTGGTCTGCCATGTAACATGCTTCTGTCTATAACATGAGCTGTTCAGTATGTGTAGATAATCCTTGCTACCACAGTTATTTTTTTAAGATATCATGGACAACTGCAACTGCTCAACATTGCTGCCCTGAATTTATCAGGCGCTATTGACAAAGATCAATAGGAAAAGGTTGTGATGGACTACTTTCTATAGGAGGATTGTGCAAAACTGACTCTCTCTGACTCTGAAAATGAATCAGACGATGAAGAAATCCCTCATTTAGGTCAAAACATTTTCATTGAACCAGACATTGTAGAGTCTTCTGATGAGAGTGATGGGGGAAAAATGGCGATAAACAATGTTGTTGTCACAGAAGAAGTTGACCGAGTTATGAAATTAGTGGAATGCCCAGTGGATAGCTAAGGAGATGGAGAAAATTCCGGTATTTGATTGCAAATGCAGATGGAGTCGAGAAGAGAACACAGAAGGCTGTTGTATAACACCTGTCTCCAGATTACATCTTCAAACTAAGGGCAAACATGGAATTCGTGACAGAGAGCGAACAGCATGTGTACCGGTTAGAGTCTAGCTACATTTGTAATAAAATATTATTTGCATCTCAGAAAGCCATTTGCATTGCTAGTTATAGCCTAATGTTAGCTTACTAACATTGAATCTAGTTGAATAGCTTTAGCTACCTGCTGATCCATGCATGGTGGCTAGCTATGACAATCAATTTGTATTGCTGGCAGTATGGGTTGGGATTATGGTTCATTGTTTAGCTCACTCTGTTTAGCACATGGCCTCACATGTGAATCCTTAAAGAGATGGTTGGGGCTAAGGTTTAAGAGTGTGAACAATGCTGAATTGGTGTAGACAAAGAAGAGCTCTCCAGTATGTGTACCAAAACATTCAAGGGCCATTTTCTCAAAAGTGGGGTTATAAATTTATCAACTTTCAAAGCAGAATCATTGTTCCTTAAATGCAGTGTATGATACACATTTTTTTGCTACATAAGACCAAATCGAGGTGATGGTCACAAATGTCCAAGGTACGAGGCAAGATCACGACAGCTATGAGTCATCCATGTTAGTATGTTCACACAACTTTTGACTCATGTAACTTTTTGCATGACACATAATTGAAGATCTTGACCCATTTGTGTATGTTTAGAAACAAACAATTACAACATTCAGAGTGGCGCAGTCATATATGTCCATTAGCTTAATCTGTAGTAATCATAATGCATATCTGACTGAAAAAACAATTGAATCTCCATTTATTATCCCTGGGACAGACTGGGAAAGGAACATTACGCATTTAATATTCATAGAAAATGTGAAAGAAAGATTGTTTAGATAGTATCTCTCTCTCTCTTGCTCTCAGCTTGGGTATTTTTCTCCCTTTAATGACCTCCCATGATGCTCACTGTTTGCATGGTAACCAAATATAATTGCCTGATGATCATGCATCGCTGCCTGCACATTACTGTGGCAAATTAGTGTGTCTATTCACAACCTAATGCCTTTCCCCTTCTCTTCTTCTTTTCTTCCAAAGATACATGATACACTACATATACAAAAGTATGTGGACACCCCTTCAAATTAGTGGATGCGACTATTTCTGCCACACCAATTGCTGATTTTCATCGGATACCAGCTTTCCAAAAAATCCGTTTGTCAAATTTCTGCCCTGCTAGAGACACCCTGGTCAACTGTAAGTGCTGTTATTGTGAAGTGAAAACGTCTAGGAGCAACAACGGCTCAGTTACGAAGTGGTCGGCCACACAAGCTCACAGAACAGGACCGCCGAGTGCTGAAGCGCATAGCTTGTAAAAATCTTCTGTCCTCGGATGCAAAACTCATTACCGAGTTCCAAACTGCCTCACCACAATAACTGTTTGTCGGGAGCTTCATGAAATAGGTTTCCATGGCCGAGCAGCCGCACACAAGCCTAAGATCACCGTGTGCAATGTCAAGCGTAGCCTGGAGTGGTGTAAAGCTTGTCACCATTGGACTCTGGAGCAGTGGAAACGCGTTCTCTGGAGTGATGAATCACGCTCCACCATCTGGCAGTCCGACAGACAAATCTGGGTTTGGCGGATGCCAGGAGAACAGTTCCAGTGAAAGGAAATCTTAACGCTACAGCATGCAATGACATTATAGACGTTTCTGTGCAACAGTTTGAGGTTCATACAGAAATGTTTTGTCAAGATCGGTTTGGAAGAACTTGAATGGCCTGCACAGAGCCCTGACCTCAACCCCATCGAACACCTTTGGGGATTAATTGAAACGCCGACTGCGAGTCAGGTCTAATTGTCCGACCTCCCGAATGCTCTTGTGTCCCCGCAGTAATTTTCCAACATCTAATGGGAAGCCTTCCCAGACGAATGGAGGCTGTTATAGCAGCAAATGGGGGACCAACTCCATGTTAATGCCCATGATTTTGGAATGAGATGTTCAACGAGCAGGTGTCCACATGCATTTGGTAATGTAGTATATCTTAGAGTTGAAGCAGTGCGAGCCAGCTGCAAACAGACGTGCCCTTTTCTGTGACATTTGGAATAAATAAATGTGATTGGGAAGCTAATGCCAATATTTGCAGCCGTGGCACAAGGGGGTAATACAGATTGCAACTGCTGTTGATAACCAGGCAGTAAAAGGACCAGAACAATGGTGCCCTAGAGGTGGCCCTTATGAGGAAAGAGAAGGGATTGGGGACTATGGGATGGATTTCACTCTTACAACAGTCGATGGCAGTGTTATTTGCTGACAACATGTTGGTACATGCTCAGATAATGAGTGGGCAAATGGGATACACTACTATGACATTCCAAATGTCGGAATTCTTGTGAGGCCACCACAGAAAGTAACATCAAAATTGCTGTTGAGAAGAGAACTACTGGGTGTTTTATGCTCAAGTAACTCGGCTACAAAAACGTAAGTGAGTTCAGTGACCTTGCCAATGGAGAGAGTTTAACACCAAAAAATAGTATGTTTTTTCTTTCTTGAGAATGTTTGTATGTCTGCGTGCATGTGCATATGTCTGTGTGTCTACTAACGGCAGCTGCGAGCTCAGCCCTTGGTATATTCCCTCTTTTTTGTTGAAGAGAGGCCTTTATATGTATTTGCAGCTGTCGGCCAAGTGTTGCTGGAACAGCTTGCCAGAGTAGACCTGTCAGGGAACGCTGGCACCTGAAGGGGGTCTTTGTCCATTCACAGCAGATGCTATCAAAATCTCTCTCTCCCTCTCCCTCATAATATTATGATTAATGACAGTAAGGTTACACAACTCGGTGACCAAGAGCCTTTTGGTTCATATGATGTAATTCGTGGACATAAACCTGAAAAAACACGATCGAACAGTAACTGGTAAAAACCTGTCCATTGACATTAATGTACGGTAGCATCCACATCTGCTATCATTAGTGTTTAGGGAGAAAAACAATTGTCTGGGAAACGCTAACAGGAGATTCCATAAAGACTTTAATCACTGCAGCTTCACAAAGCCATTAAAAACCATGCTGATAGGAATTAATCAAAAGATATAAGACTATTCCAAAGGAGAGAAAAGTCGGTGCCAAGACGGCGTAGACGGTGGGATGGCTATGCAGCGCTATCTTAGGATTTCGAGAGGTTAATGAGATATGAAGACAGGCTCGGACTGTTTTCTCAGCGCTAAACATCTAAAAAGGGTTCCATTGAATAAAAAAAATCCCAACAGAACAGAGAAATACATGCTAATTTTTAATGAGTCGGGCCAATCATCGGCACACTTGCAAACAATTCATGTCTCCCTCAATATCATTGGATTGTCTCGCAAATAAATGTGGTGCCACTTTTAGTAGCACCTGGGGCAGCACACTTGCACTGTATTCATGGATGCAATGGAAGCCAGTGAAGGCCAGACTAAATAAGGGTACATCTACTAGGCTTATATACAGTATAGCCTGTTGGTACTAAATAGGTGACAAGTCAATAACATTGGTAAATCACAGTTCCTTCAGAAAAGAGCCACACATAAGTAGGTGACGGGGGAAAATGAATATTACTTCAAGTAGGCAGTTATACTGTAAGTGCATATGAAGCCATGTCTGTGTATAATAGCTCTGTCACTTTAACTATCACTTAAGCTCTTTTAATAATACTGAACCAAGCTGATGGAATTGTGCTGGAAATAATGATACTTAAAATATATATCTGAGCCAGTCCAATACAGTTTGGGTTTGCACTAAAATACGGTCCATGGTAAGATGAACGACCATGTTTTGGGTGTCCTCCACATAATCCATCCAACATTGCCCGGTTGAGCATGGTTGAGTATATAGAATAGACTAGAAATCAGAGTACGTAGAATAGACTAGAAATCACCTCAGAGCTTTCTCAAGTTAAAATTGCTCATGCATTAAGTGGGGAATATACACAGAATATTTTAAACATTACGAACACCTTCCTAATATTGATTCACCGCGTTCTGCCCTCAGAATAGCCTCAATTCATCGGGGCTTGTACTCTACAAGGTGTCGAAAGTGTTCCACAGGGATGCTGGCCCATGTTGACTCCAATGCTTCCCACAGTTGTGTCAAGTTGGCTGGATGTCCTTTGGGTGGTGGACCATTCTTGATACACAAAGGAAACTGTTGAGCATGAAAAACACAACAGCTTTGCAGTCCTTGAAACAAACTGGTGTGCCTGGCACCTACTACCATACCCCGTTCAAAGGCGCTTAAATATTGTGTCCTCTTCCTCTACAATTATTGAAGTAGATTTAACAAGTGATCATAGCTTTCACCTGGATTCACCTAGTCAGTCTATGTCATGGAAATATTTTGTGCGTTGTTAGGGCTGGTAGACTGACTTTCAAGGTTAATGTTAATTAAATTAATTCTGGTTTCTCTGAGGGAGATACTGCAGGTGTTGTAAGGGTTGAATCCAGTAGTCTTCTATTGCTATGTCTCTGGCCTTTGAGTCATGATGAAACGTCAGGCTGAAAATGCAAAGTAGATTGCTGTATTTATTCATGGCCCTTTGGTGCAGAACTAATTATATTTACACTGATAACAACGCGTGTACACACACCATGGACGTAAGGAAGCTGGAGACAAGCATGTACACATACAGTACATGCATGTACATGTACACTTGCATAAACACACACACGCCCTATCGCTTGCATATCTTTTTTTATCTCATCTCTCTTTAGACATTGGGACATGAAATAGCACACCAGATTAACCCTGAATCCACTGTGGAGGGATTCAACATGAATCAAAGGACTTTTACCATGGTTATCCGATCCTGCAATTTGGGTGTCAGACATTCACTAAACAGAATATTTAATTTGGTTCAGGTGTACACTTCAGGCATAGACATACACTTAGGTTGGAGTCATTAAAACTCGTTTTTCAACCACTCCACAAATGTCTTGTTAACAAACTAGTCGGTTAGGACATCTACTTTGTGCATGACACAAGTCATTTTTTCCAACAATTGTTTACAGACAGATTAATTCACTTATAATTCACTGTATCACAATTCCAGTGGGTCAGAAGTTTACAAACACTAAGTTAACTGTGCAGAACAACAGTAAAGTAAAGTACCTTGTGAAGCAAAGTACCTTGTGAAGATGCTGGAGGAAACAGGTACAAAAGTATCTATATCCACAGTAAAACGAGTCCTATATCGACATAACCTGAAAGGCCGCTCAGCAAGGAAGATGCCACTGCTCCAAAACCGCCATAAAAAGGCCAGACTACGGTTTGTAACTCCACATGGGGACAAAGATTGTACTTTTTGGAGAAATGTCCTATGGTCTGATGAAACAAAAATAGAACGGTTTGGCCATAATGACCATCGTTATGTTTGGAGGAAAAAGGGGGAGGCCTGCAAGCCAAAGAATACCATCCCAACTGTGAAGCAAGGGGGTGGCAGCATCATGTTGTGGGGGTGCTTTGCTGCAGGAGGGACTGGTGCACTTCACAAAATAGATGGCATCATGAGGAACGAAAATGATGTGGATATATTGAAGCAAATTGCTTAAGGACAACAAAGTCAAGATATTGGAGTGGCCATCAATCCTATATACATTTTGTGGGCAAAATATTATTTTTGTTATAGTTTTGTTTAAATCACATAATATAACTTAAAAGGATGCATTATGGTCTGTAATAGAATAAATGTGGCAAAAATGGTGGGGGGAGTGTTAGTGTCAACACAGTGCCCCCTACCAGTGATCTAGTGCATTTCAGACATTGTTGGTTCAGGCAGGTGTAATGAGGTGGAAGTCCCAAAATTAGCTCACTTTCATGTCTTTTAACTCAACAATTGTTTTAGGATAATTGAGCTGCAGCCTGCCAGTATTCTAAATCCCAACCCAGTGCAGCGACTGGCATCTGTTTGATATGATATTGTGTTCATGTTGATTGCAGTGTCATAAAGGACATAAAGGGAGTAATCAGCTTTCTTATTAACACAGCGTTTCATGTCCTGACCGAATTAGTACTACCCATGGATAGCTGAGGATGTAGTCATATTGCCAATTGTTGCCTTGTCTTCAAGGCCTTGTTCACTGGGGAGATAAACACAGTGCCAAGTATCATTCTCTTTGCTGTTCTTTGCGCTGTGCAGAGGGTTATAATTGAGTGACATTCTATAGCTCCTTCATTACTCTACCGCTGGTGTACTGGGAGAATGTGGGAGTGTATACTGCCCTCCACATATCTTCTGTCCCTGTGATCAATGAGTCGACTGGTCACTTTTGGCACATTTTAATCTGTGGAGAGGTTGGGATGGGATTGCCTCTGTCTAAGGACAGAGCAGGACTGTAAATGATTTGCTGGTGAACAGGAAGGAAGCGGAGGAGAGAAGGGCTTGCTGAGTGCCACCGTGCAGGAGATTCAAATGTGGCCAAAGGGGAATTTATGACATTCATCAATGAGCCATTGGAAGGGAATGGTCAGTGTGATAATGGCTTTGAACCAACATAGTTTCCATGGAGAATTATAGTGTTGATAGTTTTTGTTACAGATTTTGTTGGGTTGTTTTGTGGAAATCTATTTAAAAAGGGACATATGGAAGCATATCACATACTATAGTGTTTTAAAATCCCATATGGTTCCCCAAACAGGGTTAAATAAAAGCAGAGAGTCCCCATGTGAACCCCCAGGGAATGATCAAGATATGAGCAGTTTGATGTGTATGTGATGTGTATATCCTGGAATACAGTACATATTCATAATCTGTGATTCCGTAGGCCTATCAGTTAGAAGTGAAATGCTATAAAGTATGTTGACAGCTCCACTGAAGGTTGCAGCTTCTTCAGATGAATTTTGGGACATTGCTGTGCTCCAAACACATACACACTCACAAGTGTGCGTGCACACACACACTGCCACCAGTATATAAGCCACAAATCACAGCTAGTTCCATGTCAGTGTATGATTCACAATATCTCACAGCTTCATAGAACCTTAAGCTCTCCTCTCCCTACTTAAACACAGCATTCCCCCCAGGGGGGTGTACAATAAGACCTACGTCACATCACACATTCACATGGATTCATAGGGAGAGACTGCACTTGACTGCTCTCTCACCTGTCTCCATGTACCTCTATTGAAGATCATCAAATCTATCGCTAGGCTGAGCGCCTCAATACACCTCACTGTTAACCCACCCCCGCTCCCACTCAATAATCCTCTCCCTCAAGCTCCAGTCCTGTCTTTGTATTCCTGAACTCCTGGTCTCCATCGGTAACCGTTACCCAGGCAACAGAACAGACAGAGGGAAGGTGAGCAGTGAGGTAGAAGGAAGGAGAAAAACAAATTCTAAACCAGGACATGGTTTCCCCAAGACAATCCAACCATGGTACACAGGTACAATGGCACAATGGTATGGCAATGAACACTGCTTTATGTGAGCTACATGGCATTTCAGAAACGAATTCAGTTTTGGCCGTGAATCCAGCTGCACCACAATGGCACAATTCTACTCAGTGGTGGTGGCGGTGGTGTGTCTGTGTGTGTGTGTGCATGTGTTTGTGTGTGCTTGTGTGTGCTTGTGTGTGTGCGCGAGTGAGTGGAAGAAGAAATGCCTTTCATAGAGCCTTTAAGACTTGCCAGCCAGACGATCACACAAGTTGTAGCTACTCATTCAATACCATACTGGGCTGAGTGGAGCCTGGAATCAACACTGGGTTCACAAGCCCAGGTTTAGAAGAAGGAAGCTGAGCCACACAAGATGCCATAACATAAAATCCCTGAAGCAATTATCAGCAGACAAAAAATGATCACTAAAAACATGGATCACCCAAGAAGAAACATGAGACATTTAAAACATTCATGCGACGAAAAGCAGGAATGGATGGCGTTCCCATAGAATCATATTCAATATTTTGGGAAAAAGTAGCGCCCCTATTTACACAAATGACAACACACGTCGCGCAATTCAGTACTTCCTGGTTCCATGTATCAAAGTTATTTCAGTTATAGTAAAACCAGGAAAATCTGGAGAGTCCCCTGGTGATTACAGATCTATAAGTTTAATAAACAGTGACAATAAAATAATAACAAAGCTTATAAGCAATAGAATGGCAAAAGTGTAACCACACTTTATACATATCAATCAAACAGGGTTTAGTAAACATAGACACTTACAAACAAATACAAGGGCATGTTTCAGTTGAAAACGTGAAAATAGCTAGATATAGATTCATCAATAATGCTGTTGATGCTGAAAAAGCTTTATACTGTCTTGAATGGCCTTTTCTATTCAATGGTGGAAATAAGTATTTGGTCAATAAAAAAAGTTTATCTCAATACTTTGTTCTATACCCTTTGTTGGCAATGACAGAGGTCAAACGTTTTCTGTAAGTCTTCACAAGGTTTTCACACACTGTTGCTGGTGTTTTGGCCCATTCCTCCATGCAGATCTCCTCTAGAGCAGTGATGTTTTGGGGCTGTTGCTGGGCAACACAGACTTTCAACTCCCTCCAAAGATTTGCTATGGGGTTGAGATCTGGAGACTGGCTAGGCCACTCCAGGACCTTGAAATGCTTCTTACGAAGCCACTCATTCGTTGCCCGGGCGGTGTAATTGGGATCATTGTCATGCTGAAAGACCCAGCCACGTTTCATCTTCAATGCCCTTGCTGATGGAAGGAGGTTTTCACTCAAAATCTCACGATACATGGCCCCATTCATTCTTTCCTTTACACGGATCAGTAGTCCTGGTCCCTTTGCAGAAAAACAGCCCCAAAGCATGATGTTTCCACCCCCATGCTTCATAGTAGGTATGGTATTCTTTGGATGCAACTCAGCATTCTTTGTCCTCCAAACACGACGAGTTGAGTTTTTACCAAAAAGTTATATTTTGTTTTGATCTGACCATATGACATTCTCCCAATCTTCTTCTGGATCATCCAAATGCTCGTTAGCAAACTTCAGACGGGCCTGGACATGTACTGGCTTAACCTGTTACTCCTACCCCCTACTTTTTCGAACATTCTGTTAAAAATCGCGCAACATTTCAGCGCCCTGCTGCTCATGCCAGGAATATAGTATATGCATATGATTAGTATGTGTGGATAGAAAACACTCAGACGTTTATAAAACTGGTTAAATCACGGCTGTGACTATAACAGAACGTGCGTTTCATCGAAAAGCACAGGAAAATCTGATCACTGAAAATGGAAATATATATCCATCCGCCACTTCAACCCATTGATAAAGGCGAACCACAATAAATGGGGCTGAGGTTGCAATACCTACAGCTTCCACACGATGTCAACAGTCTTGTCATTTGCCTAGGCTTTGTTTCTTGGTCAAACGAAGAAGAGACAAGCCATTTCTTCAGGTCTCCGACCGGATATTTTGGTTGAGATTTACCCGGACATTATTTCCAGACGGACAGCTAAAGAATATACATCGCCTCGTGATCAATTTGATTGCTTATTAACGTGTACTAATACCTAAAGTTGCATTACAAAAGTATTTTGAAGTGTTTTGTGAAAGTTTATCATCGACTTTTTTAATTTTAAAAAATGACGTTACGTTATAAGACGCTATTTTTTTCGTTTATCACACAGTCTTCATAGATCGATATCTAGGCTATATATGGACCGATTTAATCGAAAAAAAGACCCAATAGTGATTATGGAACATCTAGGAGTGCCAACAAAGATGGTCAAAGGTAATTAATGTTTTATATTTTATTTGTGCGGTTTGTGTAGCGACGACTATGCTAATTATTTTGTTTACGTCCCCTGCGGGTCTTTTGGGGTGTTACATGCTATCAGATAATAGGAAGCGGCGCAGGTCCTAATCCAGGCACTTGTCATCTCCCGTCTGGATTACTGCAACTCGCTGTTGGCTGGGCTCCCTGCCTGTGCCATTAAACCCCTACAACTCATCCAGAACGCCGCAGCCCGTCTGGTGTTCAACCTTCCCAAGTTCTCTCACGTCACCCCGCTCCTCCGCTCTCTCCACTGGCTTCCAGTTGAAGCTCGCATCCGCTACAAGACCATGGTGCTTGCCTACGGAGCTGTGAGGGGAACGGCACCTCAGTACCTCCAGGCTCTGATCAGGCCCTACACCCAAACAAGGGCACTGCGTTCATCCACCTCTGGCCTGCTCGCCTCCCTACCACTGAGGAAGTACAGTTCCCGCTCAGCCCAGTCAAAACTGTTCGCTGCTCTGGCTCCCCAATGGTGGAACACACTCCCTCACGACGCCAGGACAGCGGAGTCAATCACCACCTTCCGGAGACACCTGAAGTAATCCTTCTCACCCCCCTTAAAAGATTTAGATGCACTATTGTAAAGTGGCTGTTCCACTGGATGTCATAAGGTGAATGCACCAATTTGTAAGTCGCTCTGGATAAGAGCGTCTGCTAAATGACTTAAATGTAAATGTAAATGTAATAGCTTCTCATGATTTCGCCGAAAAGCATTTTAAAAATCTGACTTGTTGCCTGGATTCACAACGAGTGTAGCTTTAATTCAATACCCTGCATGTGTATTTTAATGAACGTTTGAGTTTTAACTAGTACTATTAGCATTTAGCGTAGCGCATTTGCATTTCCAGATGTCTAGAGAGGTTAAGAGATTAAGAGGTTAAGCAGGGGGACACGTCTGGCACTGCAGGTTTTGAGTCCCTGGCGGCGTAGTGTGTTACTGATGGTAGGCTTTGTTACTTTTGTCCCAGCTCTCTGCAGGTCATTCACTAGGTCCCCCCGTGTGGTTCTGGGATTTTTGCTCACTGTTCTTGTGATCATTTTGACCCCACAGGGTGAGATCTTGCGTGGAGCCCCAGATCGAGGGAGATTATCAGTGATCTTGTATGTCTTCCATTTCCTAATAATTGCTCCCACAGTTGATTTCTTCAAACCAAGCTGCTTACCTATTGCAGATTCAGTGTCCCCAGCATTGTGCAGGTCTACAATTTTGTTTCTGGTGTCCTTTGACAGCTCTTTGGTCTTGGCCATAGTGGAGTTTGGAGTGTGACTGTTTGAGGTTGTGGACAGGTGTCTTTTATACTGATAACAAGTTCAAACAGGTGCCATTAATACAGGTAACAAGTGGAGGACAGAGGAGCTTCTTAAAGAAGATGTTACAGGTCTGTGAGAGCCATAAATCTTGCTTGTTTGTAGGTGACCAAATACTTATTTTCCACCATAATTTGCAAATAAATTCATTAAAAATCCTACAATGTGATGTTCTGGATTTGTTTCCCTCATTTTGTCTGTCATAGTTGAAGTGTACCTATGATGAAAATTACAGGCCTCTCTCATCTTTTAAGTGGGAGAACTTGCACAATTGGTGGCTGACTAAATACTTTTTTGCCCCACTGTATGTGTATGCTTTGTATTGTTTATAAAATATAAAATGAAATCCCCCAATTTTAATTGTAAGATATCTTAACATTTAGGACATACACACATGCATCCCTATAGTATCCAGCCACTACATTAGCCTACTGTGTGTAGCCATCGTAATTGTAAAAGCAGTAGAAATGTCTAAACTACAATGCACAGCAGACCTATACCATAGCACACGCGCACACAAGCTCGCTTGCACACACACACACACACACACACACACACACACACACACACACACACACACACACACACACACACACACACACACACACACACACACACACACACACACACACACACACACACACACACACACACACACACACACTGTTGACGTTAGCCACAGTGCAGGAAGGCTTCATATGTAAAAACTGTCAAGCCTCAGTATTGAATTCTGATTGGGAAATATGAGAGAGAGAGCATCAATCAAAGTGCTCGGAGGTATTACCAAAGCACATCCAGAAGAAAGCAGCATTTGTGATGCTTCTATAGGCTTTGAATAGTCTCAGCATATTGCACTATAGCAATGACTTATCCAGACAAAACTATGAGCTATCCATACAAAACAATGAGCCAATACTTAGGAGAGATATGAGGCATTTCAAATGCAAGTATGAGGCATTTCAAGTTGTTCTCAACTTGATGCAATGTCCCAATTGACAGTATAGCCTTAATTGCTGGAAAGAAACTCTACCAGCATTGAATTCATTGGCATTGGAATTTACTTGCTTTTCCTCCTGCTGAGTTCTATCTGTTATCATGAACCTCTAGGATACAAAAGAGTAATTCTGTGCAGATCTACAGTGCAATCAAGTTAGGTCTGATGGGCTGGTCTGGAGCTTGGAGATGATGCTCCTTGTGCTGAAAGGGAGCATACGGGGCTATTCCGTTGACTTGTCAGTCTTCCCGCCATCAGTCTATCCTACGCCTTCTCTCTCCTACTTGTATTTCATCTCTCTTTTCACTCTCTCTCTCACTCTCTCTCTCTCTCTCTCTCTCTCTCTCTCTCTCTCTCTCTCTCTCTCTCTCTCTCTCTCTCTCTCTCTCTCTCTCTCTCTCTCTCTCTCTCTCTCTCTCTCTCTCTCTCTCTCTCTCTCTCTCTCTCTCTCTCTCTCTCTCTCTCTCTCTCTCTCTCTCTCTCTCTCTCTCTCTCTCTCTCTCTCTCTCTCTCTCTCTCTCTCTCTCTCTCTCAGCCCACACTTCACTGAAGCACTCCACAGTCTTCCACCCACTCTCTCAACGCCCCTACTTTCCAACTATTGATTTATTCCGTTCTTTATACAGGTGGCAGCCATAAGCCAGTCAGCAGGCTTCCCTAAGACTTATAGCAGTCTGCTCCTATTCTCCCTAAGGGACATGTAAAGGTACCTATATATCCTCTATAACCACAGCCTTCACATTGTAAATTTACTCCTATAATACACATCTCCCATGTTGTCCTTCTATGAGTGTCTCTTACAACAATAAAGTGCTGTTACATAGGCGTACGTTAAGTAGAGTTACAATGTGTGTGTGAGGAATGACGAGTAATGAAACACCCTATTTAGGCCTAGCTAAGTGTCTGTAGGCCAAAGGTTTAAATGCTAGGGAGTATGGGATCTGACAGTCTACAACAGATGCATGTGTATCTGATAACAGTGGATATTAAAAATGTCCCGCATCAAGTCCTGCTTAAATCAAACATTAATACTTCATCCCCCACAATGATTAGGTGTAAATCCAGTAAAATATTAATTTGCCCCATACACACACGTCTAATATATAAGCTCTTTATTTTAGATATCCACACAAGCCCTCGCTGGAGAGTGCAGGCAGAGAGGGAGGAAAATAATCTGTTGTGCTTTAAAGGAGGTCAATTAAAAATAACACAGTAGGCCACAGGGGGCTGTTCTCCGAAAGCACCTTAAGCCTTGTGCAAAGTTAATAACTCATGATGAGAAAACTCTGGCTTTGAACTGAGAATACAAATAGCACAGAAGACAAAGTGAAAGGCTTTCGCAAAGTTAAAAGTTATTAAAATGAAAGGCGATGTGCATGAAGGGGGGGGGGGGGTCTCAGCTTACAAGTACCCGCTAGAGAACACTGTCTGGCGTTCCCTTTAGACCACACATCAGATTTATCTACAGTGTTGCAGTCAACCTAAATAAATAACATCGTAAAAATAAAAATAAATCACTGAATGTGGTCATGTTTTCAGAATATTTTGTTTAGTTGTATTTGCTTGTACGAATATGTTTTGTATTATTCTACAAAGGTCTACTGCAACACATATTTTCTTGCAATAAAAACACTACAATGTGACACATTTTATTAGTAATAGTAAGTAATACAGTCCAGTAAGAGCTTATTTTGACAAAGTAAAACGTAAAACAGAATCATATCAAGCCGCAAGGTGCGCGGTCAAATTATTTTCCGGAAACATAAGTGCTAATGCTTGGTAACACATGTAAATAATAAATATTTGTCAAATGTATCCCTGACAAAATAGAACAAGGGTAATTTATTGATTGTATTGGAGCCTGTATTGGGCCCTTACCCGTGCCTTCACACATGAATCCATCTCCCCGTCTCTATTATGCTCCTGATTTCACAGTCAGCACACCGCTTCGGTGGTTTGTCTGACCAAGACCCAAAAAGAAATTGGTTCCACTCTATAGAGATTTCATGGGCCTTGTTCCGTGTGCACCTGCCGAGCTGGCACTGTTTCTTATTTTCTCTCCCGGGTGTGAGCTATAGAGTGTGTGGAAAATTATGTTTTAGCTGCCTTCCCTGTCTCAATTAGGCCTGTTCTGTTTTTTATTCGGTGAGGCTCGGGCAACTGAGGCTCAAAGTCGACATCAGAATCAGAAGAAGACTCTTGATCAGCATGGTCGACTTCAGGCTCAATATCTCATCCTTCATCCGACTCCAGCTCATCCAAAATCTGTAACATCTGTAACGCTGTCAGAGCGTCCATTCGTTTGGTTCGGCTTGCCATGATGAACTATACATGCTGTACATTGAACTCAATGTATGATTTGAATCTCGCCTAGAGGAGATTCATTTCCAGCCTTGCAGAATAAAATAATTAGACAGCCCACAATGGCCACTATTCTTCAACATCATTACACTATTGTTCTAAATTCAAACCACCCTCTTCATCCTCCTTACCATTCAGATCATTCAAATTAAATCACCCTCTTCCTAACATCAAGACAGCAACAGCCCTTGAAGTGGCTCCACAGCACCTGGACATGTGTTGGAGGCCCTGCTGTAAGCTTGGACAGGGGAGGAAGCAGGCAAAATGCATGGGAACCTTGCCAGGGCCTCATAACGGACAACCCCTGGTACTGTTACAACTATTACTCGGTACCCAGAGCACCAGGCCCTGCAGGATCTCCTGTCCTTCCCACATATGGTGATGCTCGCTGGTTAGAGAAAGAGAGCACTGGCTGGAGGCAGGCAGCTCCTAGTGTCCTCATTGCAGGCTAATTTGGGGTAATTAGGCAGTTACAGCGGTCCCACTGCTACCTGTGGCCTCATATACAGTATTCATATGTAGAGGATACAGTGATACAGTGTATAGACGGGGGAAGACAGCTATGGGGATACTGTGGAATAAACAACGAGTAGGGTGTATGATGAATGGCATTGATTTCAATGACAGTGCATATATATATATATATATATATATATATATACAGTTGAAGTCTGAAGTTTAAAAACACTTAGGTTGGAGTCATTAAAATGCCTTTTTCATGATATTTACTTGAAACATATATTGTTTACGCTCAATTTGAACCAACACATCAGACCGATAACAAATGGGCATGAGTAATGGAAAAGGGCTTATATTACAAGGGAGGAGATATGAATTATTGCTACAATATACCAGACAGCTTATTTCTTATTTCCTTACTTCAGGGGTTCCAAAACTTTTTTTGTCTGTGATCCCATTTCTTTTTTTGCAACCCCACAATTTAATAAATCAAATCAAACTTTACTTGTCACTTCCCCCGAATACAACAAGTGTAGACCTTACCGTGAAATGTTTACTTACAAGCCCTTAAACCAACAGTGCAGTTCAAAAAGAGTTAAGAAAATATTTACGAAATAAACTAAAGTAAAACAAAACAATAAAAAAGTAACACATTAACGAGGCTATATACAGGGGGTACCGGTACCAAGTCAGTGTGCGGGGGTACAGGTCAGTAACGAGGCTATGTACAGGGGGTACCGGTACCGAGTCAGTGTGCGGGGGTACAGGTCAGTAACGAGGATATATACAGGGGGTACCGGTACCGAGTCAGTGTGCGGGGGTACAGGTCAGTAACGAGGCTATATACAGGGGGTACCGGTACCGAGTCAGTGTGCGGGGGTACAGGTCAGTAACGAGGCTATATACAGGGGGTACCGGTACCGAGTCAGTGTGCGGGGGTACAGGTCAGTAACGAGGCTATATACAGGGGGTACCGGTACCGAGTCAGTGAGCGGGGGTACAGGTCAGTAACGAGGCTATGTACAGGGGGTACCGGTACCGAGTCAGTGTGCGGGGGTACAGGTCAGTAACGAGGCTATGTACAGGGGGTACCGGTACCGAGTCAGTGTGCGGGGGTACAGGTCAGTAACGAGGCTATATGCAGGGGGTACCGGTACAGAGTCAGTGTGCGGGGGTACAGGTCAGTAACGAGGCTATATGCAGGGGGTACCGGTACCGAGTCAGTGTGCGGGGGTACAGGTCAGTAACGAGGCTATATACAGGGGGTACCGGTACCGAGTCAGTGTGCGGGGGTACAGGTCAGTAACGAGGCTATATACAGGGGGTACCGGTACCGAGTCAGTGTGCGGGGGTACAGGTCAGTAACGAGGCTATATACAGGGGGTACCGGTACCGAGTCAGTGTGCGGGGGTACAGGTCAGTAACGAGGGCTATATACAGGGGGTACCGGTACCGAGTCAGTGTGCGGGGTACAGGTCAGTAACGAGGCTATATACAGGGGGTACCGGTACCGAGTCAGTGTGCGGGGGTACAGGTCAGTAACGAGGCTATATACAGGGGGTACCGGTACCGAGTCAGTGTGCGGGGGTACAGGTCAGTAACGAGGCTATATACAGGGGGTACCGGTACCGAGTCAGTGTGGGGGTACAGGTCAGTAACGAGGGCTATATACAGGGGTACCGGTACCGAGTCAGTGTGCGGGGTACAGGTCAGTAACGAGGGCTATATACAGGGGTACCGGTACCGAGTCAGTGTTCAGGGCTACAGGTCAGTAACGAGGCTGTATACAGGGGGTACCGGTTCCGAGTCAGTGTGCGGGGGTACAGGTCAGTAACGAGGGCTATATACAGGGGGTACCGGTACCGAGTCAGTGTGCGGGGGTACAGGTTAGAGGATCCTTTGTACATGTAGGTAGGGGAAGTGACTATGCATAGGTAATAAACAGTGAGTAGCAGCATTGTATAAAACAAATGGAGTCTGGGGATAGAAGCTTTTAAAGAGGTTTATGGTCCTAGACTTGGCGCTCCGGTACCGCCTGCTGTGCGGTAGCAGAGAAAACAGTCTATGACTTGTGTGATTGAAGTCTCTGACAATTTTATGGGCTTTCCTCTGACATCGTCTATTACATAGGTCCTGGATTGCAGGAAGCTTGGCCCCAGTGATGTCCTGGGCCATACGCACTACATTCTGTAGCACCTTGCGGTCAGATGCCGAGCAGTTGCCATACCAGGCGGTAATGTAACCAGTGCTTTAACCAGGGAATAAAAGCTCTCGATGGTGCAGCTGTAGAACTTTTTGAGGATCTGGGGAACCCATGCCAAACCGTTTCAGTCTTCTGAGGGGGAAAAGGTTTTGTCGTGCCCTCTTCACGACCGCCTTGGTGTGTTTGGACCATGATAGTTCCTGAGACCCTTATCTTTGAGTGATAATATTTTGTAACTTAAACCCTTCAATAGATAGAGCCACATTTCTAAGAAGAAAACAGAAACCGCTCTTGTTATTACCACCGCATCTAGCAGCTACCGGAGGTTACTGATATAACCCCGGTTCTATGAACCACGCAACCCTATTTTAACATCCGGTGACCCCACATGGGGAATGCAACCCCTAGTTTGGGAAACCCTACTTTGTCTGGGGCTTTATGCTTTAACCAGGGAATAAAAGCATCTCTCACTTTCTCTCTCATGGCATACTGACACAGTCAAAATGTCTCCAGTCATTGGAATCGGAAACGCGGAGGCGGCCTAAGTTGCTCAGCACGGTGCAAGACAGATGAACCACACTTTGTTGTGTTGCGGCACTAACATAAAAACGCTAGCAACGTTTTAAACATTGATCACCCCTGACAGGCAGCACGGAGAATGATGATACATTTATGTGGATCGGGTGGAAAAGTGACACTCAGCTCTTCCCATTTCAGCAGAATGTCTACTGCTTTATTTTTTACTCTGAACATTAAACTGGGAAAAATATTCACATTCAGATTTTGTCTGTCTTGCAAATCATACACTTGTTTCAGTTAAAGTTTGGCAGCTTTTCAAGCAAGGGAATTTTACTCTGTAACCTTGCACACTAAAAGACTTCAAGAAAACAAACCTTCAGCAGCTTATGCAATCTAGCCTCTTCTGTATGACACATACAGTGGGATCGGGAATTATTGTAAATATTATTGTAAATAATACAAATACTGAGCTAGATTCTTTGCAAAAAAACAACAAATTATATTATTTTATACTAATACAATTGCTCAGAGAAACAAAAAAATCTCAGAAAGATGGGTGATAAGATAATTTTGACCCGTTTTCAATAGTCCAGCACCGTCCCTTTGCGAGGATAACAACACTGAGCCTTTTTCTAAAATGTTTTATGAGATTGGAGAACACATTGGAATGGATCTTAGAACAGTCCACTATACAGATTCTTTCCAGATCCTTCATATCCTTCGTCTGCACTTCTGGACTTCCGTCCTCTCCAATTCAAACCACAGGTCTTCAATAATAATACTAACTTTTTGTATAGAGCCTTTCAATACAAGTAACAAAGTGCTTCGCATCATAAAATATAAGTACTAACAAAGAAACAAATACAGGAGGAAGGAGAATTATATAATCATCAATTAAGAGCATCTTTATAAAAGTGTGTCTTCAGAAGGGATTTAAAAAGAAGCACTGAATCTGCAAGCCTGATCTCCACTGGCAGACCATTCCCAATTATAGGGTCCCTAAAGGCAAACGTCTGGTCTCCTTTAGTTTTCAACCTAGAATTGGAATGGTCAACAGTGCCCTGCCAGAGGAGCTCTGGCGCTATAGAAGGGGGCTAAACCAAGCCAAGCAAATGTGATCAGTCAAATGTTTCCATCTGTTCTAAAAGTGACTGGTAGCCAGTTTAGATAAGCTATGTGTGATATGGTTACATTTCCTGGTGCCTGTTTGTCACGCCCTGGCCATAGAGAGGCTTTTTATTCTCTATTTTGGTTAGGCCAGGGTGTGAGTAGGGTGGGCATTCTATGTTCTTTTTTCTATGTTTTTGTATTTCTTTGTTTTTGGCCGGGTATGGTTCTCAATCAGGGACAGCTGTCTATCGTTGTCTCTGATTGAGAACCATACCTAGGTAGCTCTTGCCCACATGGGTTTTGTGGGTAGTTGTTTTCTGTTTCTTATCTGTACCAGACAGAACTGTTTCGGGTATTATTTTTGTCATTTTTGTATTAAGTGTTCAGTTGCTAATAAATTAATTATGAAGACGTACCACGCTGCACCTTGGTCCTCACCTTCTTCTCTTGAATGCCGTGACACTGTTAAAAGTCTTGCTGCAGCATTTTCAATGAACTGTTGATTGAGTCATGTATACTGTACAAAGAGTTACAGTAATCTAGGAGTGAAGAAATAAAAGCACTGGGGTTCAAGTGCGGAGACTGAGACGGGCCATTGCAAACTTATATTTTGTGGTCAATTAAGTATTTGTTTGCAGATTTTGAAATAGAGGTCTCTGCCCAGGCATACCAGTGGTGGGTTTGGCCTTCGAAAGAACAATGCATATGCAGAAAATACCTCATCCCTACTGTAAAATCTTATGGTAGATCTTTGATGTTGTGGGGCTATTTTGCTTCCACTTGTCCTGGGACTCTTGTTAAGGTAAACGGCATCATTAGCTATCCTAACTTCCAGAACATTTTAGCCAAAAACCTTGTTGCCTCTGCTAGGAGGCTGAAACGTGGCCTCAAGTGAATCTTTCAGCAAGACAATAACCTTAAGCACAAATAAATTATTAACTGACCACAAAATCAACATTGTGCAATGGCCATCTCAGAAAACCAGTGGTTTGAAATGAAAAGGGCAGTCGATAAGCACAGACGAAGGACATCAAGGATCTGGAAAGATTCATTATTTTGTAAAAACATATTTTGCATACAATATAGCTCAGTATTTGTATTATTTATTTGAGGGAAAAAAAAGACTATCTTTATCAAGAGATCCAATAATTCCGGACCCCACCTTATGTGTTATGTACCCAATGATCTACGGAGTTTTGAACACGTCACTTTACAACAGTTGTAAATAAAGGGGAAACTTAAACCACAATTGTTTGCTATGTATTTATCACAGGATGCGAGTGATATATGCTTGTATGTCCCCGAGGAGAGAAAAACTCTGTTGTTTAAACGGCAATAAAGGCATTGCTGCTGACGTGGCTTAATGGATGTGTTGTGAGGAACCTCCATTCGTCTTTGGAAGTGAGATCAACCCTTTTCTTCCCTCCCAGCACTGAGATTAGCTAGCTGAATATAATCTCCCCATAGGCTTATACGGGCTTGACATTTGATAGGCTAATGTTAGTGAAGCTATCATGGTGTCTGCTGAAATACCACCACTGGATATTCCCTGTAATGATGTCAGGGGAATATTCATTCCTTTACCTTTGCTCATCATTTCAAGTGAGGAGAGAGAGATAGAGACAGAGAGTGTGTGATAGAAAGAGAGAGTAGTTTCTTATTAAGCAATGTAATTTGAATCTGTCCAAGAGAGACGCCAAAGGGAATAGGAATGGACATAACAATTTTGACTGTGACAAAAAAAAAATGCTGCTTTGGCTGCAAGCGAGCTCAGATACTGTCAATATTGTGCTGCATGAACGGAAGGCACTGCCACAGTGCACTAATGTGTTTATTTGGCATATTGTAATTTAAATATCTCCCTCTAATTCAGTGGCTGACTGCTAGTTCTCTCCTTTCTCTCTATTCCACAACAACAAATCCTTCAGTCCTTGTCATCTGTTCCTGTCAAGGCCCAAGCAAAGCCTGTAATCAAACACTACCAGGGTGTAAACAAAAGTGTGGAAGCAAGTAATGCCTTTATTGACTGCCAAACTTGAGCTCGCCACCATTGGCTCGCACTCTGACCAATGGCACACAACAGCTTGTCATTGGCTGCAGTATTGATACCATTCCAACTTCAATGACTGATATAGTTGCCTTGATGCTCCTGAATTAAAGACAAACCCTAAAATGAAAACACAAGATGGCCGCCATAATCATATCCATCTATAATACAAATGTGGATGGTAACAAGTAATTTAATGACAAATATCTTACTACAGAACCACCCAATTTAGAATGTCACTGAACAAATATATAAACACAACATATCAAGTGTTGATCCAATGTTTCGTGATCCAAAAAAAAAAAAAGATCTCAGAAATGTTCCATATGCACAAAAATCTTATTTCTCTCAAATGTTATGCACAAATGTGTTTACATCCCCGTTAGTGAGCATTTCTCCTTTGCCAAGATAATCCATCCACTTGACAGGTGTGGCATATCAAGAAGCTGATTAAACAGCATGATCATTACACAGGTGCACCTTGTGCTGGGGGACAATAAACTGACACTCTAAAATGTGCCATTTTGCCACACAACATAATGCCACAGATGTCTCAAGCAATTAGCATGCTGTCTACAGGAATGTCCAACAGAGCTGTTGACAGATAATTTAATGTTAATTCCTCTATCATAAGCCGCCTCCAACTTTGTTTGAGATAATTTGGCAGTACGTCAAACTGGCCTCACAACCGCAGACCACGTGTAACCACACCAGCCCAGGACCTCCACATCCGGCTTCTTCACCTGCGGAATCATCTGAGACCAGCTACCCGGACATCTGATGAAACTGTGGGTTTCCACAATCAAAGAATTTCTGCCCAAACTGTCAGAAACCGTCTCAGGGAAGCTCATATGCATGCACAATGTCCTCACCAGGGTCTTGACCTGACCGCAGTTCAGCATCGTAACAGTCTTCAGTGGGATCTTCACTTCTGTATGGTGCCGTGTGGGTGAGTGCCCCATAGTGGCGGTGAGGGTATGGTAAAGGTAGGCATAAGCTACGGACCACGAAAAGACAGCATTTTATTGATAGCAATTTGAATGCAGAGATATCGTGACGAGATCCTGAGACCCATCACCTCATGTTTCAGCATGATAATGCACGGCCCGTTGTAGCAAGGATCTGTACACAATTCATGGAAGCTGAAAATGTCCCAGTTCTTCCATGGCCTACATACTCACCAGACATTTTATCCATTGAGCCCTGGATTGATATTTACGACAGCGTGTTCCAGTTCCCGCCAACATCATGCAACTTCGCACAGACATTGAAGAGGAGTAGGAAAACATTCCACGGGCCACTCTATGTGAAGGAGATGTGTCGGGCTGCATGAGGAAAATGGTGGTCACACCAGATACTGACAGGTTTTCTGATCCACACCCCTACCTTTTTTTAAGGTACTTGTGACCAATAGATGCATATCAGTATTCACAGTCAAGTGAAATCCATAGATTAGGGCCTAATTAATTTATATAAAATTACTGATTTCGTTATATGAACTTTAACTCAGTAAAATCTTTGAAATTGCTGCATGTTGCATTTATATTTTTGGTCAGTATAATTCAGTGAGACGAAGAGTAATTTTAGGCATAGGTCTAAAGGACAATTATCTCTTCTGAGTAGATCACTTTCCTAATAACACTTAATTCTCGAACTTTACACCCCGGTCCCATTCAGCTGCTGGCTACTGACTGTGCCTGTTTAATTGATTGATTGGGTATTCATGATGCGATACCATGCACATTTGTAAAATGAAAGGAACCGAAAGGTGGCCGGGAACAATTACACATGGAACAATTAAAACAGAACAATAACTGAATGTGTCCCTGCCCATTATGTCAGCTTGTTTCGGTAAAGCCGCAATTATGGGCGGACACTGTGTGTGTAGGGACCTGTGAGCTCTGTGTGCCTTAGTGACCCTCCACTCTCTGACCATCGATCACCAATGACTGGTTAATTATAAAGTGGTGGTTCCTCGCTTGTAGGGTGGTGCTCTTTTCCTCTGCGCATATCCTGCAGGAGAGTGATGATAAGGATACTATTCCTATACCTTTACACAGTAAACGTAATATGAATGAATGAGCCTAGGAATGGACGGAGTGGTGTGAAAGTTTCACGAGGTTCACGGTTGTAAAAGAGAAGTGAATAATAGTCTGCAGTGCTTGTCTAAAGGGTAGCGTTTCAC
This sequence comes from Oncorhynchus keta, assembly GCF_023373465.1. Lineage (NCBI taxonomy): Eukaryota > Metazoa > Chordata > Actinopteri > Salmoniformes > Salmonidae > Oncorhynchus > Oncorhynchus keta. Next base: position 25,276,795 of record NC_068433.1, on the reverse strand, counting down.
ACATATCCATATTGACAGTATACAAATGGATGGCCTTTTCCATTTCTGCTTTGGAAGATACTGTTTGTACACCCAGCACTCATGCCAAGATCTAGTCACTTTTACCCCTACCCACATGTACATACTGCATTACCTCAATTACCTTAACTACCTCATACCCTGTACATTGACTCAGTACTGGTACTCCTTGTAGCCTATTGGTTTTATTGTGTTACTGTTTCCTTTTTATTTAGCAAATATTTGTCTTACTTTTTTGACTCTGCATTGTTGGTAATGGACTCGTAAGTAAGCATTTCACTGTAAAGTTTACATTCGGCTCATGTGACCAATACAGTTTGATCTCTGAGAGAATTTGATAGATTATGTTCCGTACCATGACATATGAAAGGCTCGTAGCTGCTAGCCGTTATTTAGCAATTCCACAGTATGGTCAACATGAGCACGAAAAAATAAATAGCTTATTTTTACTAATTAAACTACTTTCATATTTACCTTGAATGTGTGTATTTTGAAGTAAAGACTACATCTGGCCTTTTATTTATTTTTTTATTGAATGTTATTGTTACTACAAAACAGGATACGAAGTCTTAAAATAAGTATTTTCACTCAACCAGATTTCATAGCTTTTGGCATTGGCTCACAGAACTTGTTCTGATACATCCACCCCCTATGTTTCTGACCAAGTCGGAAGGTTAATGAAACTATATGTATGGAATTATACAAATCTAGTGAAGAGAGAATGCTGATTTGGACAGGCAGTGTCACATCCATAATGTTTTTGTGGAAAGGTTGTTACTGTGGACGCGTTTCGAGTATGATTGTATGCAAACAGTCTGTGCAAGCTAACTTTCAACAGTACTCGTTCTAAGTTTAACAGATGTGACCATTACGGACGGTTCATAACATGATCAGTGACTCACTAGTCAGCATCGCTGCATAACGAAATCATGACAAAATGTTAATGCCCTTCCTACTGCTTCTGAAGTGTGTTGATGTTAGCAAACAAGCTAGCGGGCAATCTTTATCTGTGTGTGTGATCTATTTCGGGTGTACTCAAGTTCTCATATGAACTGCAATCATGCATTGTTCTGCTAACTGGAGCATTGCTCGTGATCACATGGCATAATAAAGGTCTTAAAAATCCACAAGCACCTTACACCGGTCATGCAGAGTTTGTTGACTTCCTTGAGTAAGTACGGGTATCGGCCAGAGTTATAGCCGCTACTGTTATAGCCTCGCTACTGTATATAGCCTCGCTAGTTATTTTTCACTGTCTTTTTACTGTTGTTTATATTTCTTTACTTACCTATTGTTCACCTAATACATTTTTTTGCACTGTTGTTTAAAGCCTGTAAGTAAGCATTTCACTGATTTGATTTGATACTGGTCTGTATCTATGTAGTCTGCCCTGCTCGTGCTTGTGAATTGCAGCAGTCAAGCCTGAGGTGATTTACGATCTGTCAAGAAATGTCTACGAAAGTGCAAACCCTGTGCCACTGGTAGGTTATAATTCAATTAAATGTCTTTTTTTTAGCATTTTTTTATTTTTTATTTTTTATTTCACCTTTATTTAACCAGGTAGGCTAGTTGAGAACAAGTTCTCATTTGCAACTGCGACCTGGCCAAGATAAAGCATAGCAGTGTGAACAGACAACAGAGTTACACATGGAGTAAACAATTAGCAAGTCAATAACACAGTAGAAAAAGATGGGCAGTCTATATACAATGTGTGCAAAAGGCATGAGGAGGTAGGCGAATAATACAATTTTGCAGATTAACACTGGAGTGATAAATGATCAGATGGGCATGTACAGGTAGAGATATTGGTGTGCAAAAGAGCAGAAAAGTAAATAAATAAAAACAGTATAAAAACAGTATGGGAATGAGGTAGGTGAAAAAGGGTGAGCTATTTACCTATAGACTATGTACAGCTGCAGCGATCGGTTAGCTGCTCGGATAGCTGATGTTTGAAGTTGGTGAGGGAGATAAAAGTCTCCAACTTCAGCGATTTTTGCAATTCGTTCCAGTCACAGGCAGCAGAGTACTGGAACGAAAGGCGGCCAAATGAGGTGTTGGCTTTAGGGATGATCAGTGAGATACACCTGCTGGAGCGCGTGCTACGGATGGGTGTTGCCATCGTGACCAGTGAACTGAGATAAGGCGGAGCTTTACCTAGCATGGACTTGTAAATGACCTGGAGCCAGTGGGTCTGGCGACGGATATGTAGTGAGGGCCAGCCGACTAGAGCATACAAGTCGCAGTGGTGGGTGGTATAAGGTGCTTTAGTGACAAAACGGATGGCACTGTGATAGACTGCATCCAGTTTGCTGAGTAGAGTGTTGGAAGCCATTTTGTAGATGACATCGCCGAAGTCGAGGATCGGTAGGATAGTCAGTTTTACTAGGGTAAGCTTGGCAGCGTGAGTGAAGGAGGCTTTGTTGTGGAATAGAAAGCCGACTCTGGATTTGATTTTTGATTGGAGATGTTTGATGTGAGTCTGGAAGGAGAGTTTGCAGTCTAGCCAGACACCTAGGTACTTATAGATGTCCACATATTCAAGGTTGGAACCATCCAGGGTGGTGATGCTAGTCGGGCATGCGGGTGCAGGCAGCGATCGGTTGAAAAGCATGCATTTGGTTTTACTCGCGTTTAAGAGCAGTTGGAGGCCACGGAAGGAGTGCTGTATGGCATTGAAGCTCGTTTGGAGGTTTGATAGCACAGTGTCCAATGACGGGCCGAAAGTATATAGAATGGTGTCGTCTGCGTAGAGGTGGATCAGGGAATCGCCCGCAGCAAGAGCAACATCATTGATATATACAGAGAAAAGAGTCGGCCCGAGAATTGAACCCTGTGGCACCCCCATAGAGACTGCCAGAGGACCGGACAGCATGCCCTCTGATTTGACACACTGAACTCTGTCTGCAAAGTAATTGGTGAACCAGGCAAGGCAGTCATCCGAAAAAGCGAGGCTGTTGAGTCTGCCGATAAGAATTTGGTGATTGACAGAGTCGAAAGCCTTGGCGAGGTCGATGAAGACGGCTGCACAGTACTGTCTTTTATCGATGGCGGTTATGATATCATTTAGTACCTTGAGTGTGGCTGAGGTGCACCCGTGACCGGCTCGGAAACCAGATTGCACAGCGGAGAAGGTACGGTGGGATTCGAGATGGTCAGTGACCTGTTTGTTGACTTGGCTTTCGAAGACCTTAGATAGGCAGGGCAGGATGGATATAGGTCTATAGCAGTTTGGGTCCAGGGTGTCTCCTCCTTTGAAGAGGGGGATGACTGCGGCAGCTTTCAATCCTTGGGGATCTCAGACGATATGAAAGAGAGGTTGAACAGGCTGGTAATAGGGGTTGCGACAATGGCGGCAGATAGTTTCAGAAATAGCGGGTCCAGATTGTCAAGCCCAGCTGATTTGTACGGGTCCAGGTTTTGCAGCTCTTTCAGAACATCTGCTATCTGGATTTGGGTAAAGGAGAACCTGGAGAGGCTTGGGTGAGGAACTACGGGGGGCGGAGCTGTTGGCCGAGGTTGGAGTAGCCAGGCGGAAGGCATGGCCAGCCGTTGAGAAGTGCTTATTGAAGTTTTCGATAATCATGGATTTATCGGTGGAGACCGTGTTTCCTAGCCTCAGTGCAGTGGGCAGCTGGGAGGAGGTGCTCTTGTTCTCCATGGACTTCACAGTGTCCCAGAACTTTTTGGAGTTGGAGCTACAGGATGCAAACTTTTGCCTGAAGAAGCTGGCCTTAGCTTTCCTGACTGACTGCGTGTATTGGTTCCTGACTTCCCTGAACAGTTGCATATCACGGGGCTATTCGATGCTATTGCAGTCCGCCACAGGATGTTTTTGTGCTGGTCGAGGGCAGTCAGGTCTGGAGTGAACCAAGGGCTGTATCTGTTCTTGGTTCTGCATTTTTGAACGGAGCATGCTTATCCAAAATGGTGAGGAAGTTACTTTTAAAGAATGACCAGGCATCCTCAACTGACGGGATGAGGTCAATGTCCTTCCAGGATACACGGGCCAGGTCGATTAGAAAGGCCTGCTCACAGAAGTGTTTTAGGGAGCGTTTGACAGTGATGAGGGGTGGTCGTTTGACTGCGGCTCCGTGGCGGATACAGGCGATGAGGCAGTGATCGCTGAGATCCTGGTTGAAGACAGCGGAGGTATATTTGGAGGGCCAGTTGGTCAGGATGACGTCTATGAGGGTGCCCTTGTTTACAGAGTTAGGGTTGTACCTGGTGGGTTCCTTGATGATTTGCGTGAGATTGAGGGCATCTAGCTTAGATTGTAGGACTGCCGGGGTGTTAAGCATATCCCAGTTTAGGTCACCTAACAGGACAAACTCTGAAGCTAGATGGGGGGCGATCAATTCACAAATGGTGTCCAGGGCACAGCTGGGAGCTGACGGGGGTCGGTAGCAGGCGGCAACAGTGAGAGACTTGTTTCTGGAGAGAGTAATTTTCAAAATTAGTAGTTCAAACTGTTTGGGTATGGACCTGGAAAGTATGACATTACTTTGCAGGCTGTCTCTGCAGTAGACTGCGACTCCGCCCCCTTTGGCAGTTCTATCTTGACGGAAGATGTTATAGTTGGGTATGGAAATCTCTGAATTTTTGGTGGCCTTCCTGAGCCAGGATTCAGACACGGCAAGGACATCAGGGTTAGCAGAGTGTGCTAAAGCAGTGAGTAAAACAAACTTAGGGAGGAGGCTTCTGATGTTGACATGCATAAAACCAAGACTTTTTCGATCACAGAAGTCAACAAATGAGGGTACCTGGGGACATGCAGGGCCTGGGTTTACCTCCACATCACCCGCGGAACAGAGAAGGAGTAGTATGAGGGTGCGGCTAAAGGCTATCAAAACTGGTCGCCTAGAGCGTTGGGGGCAGAGGATAAGAGGAGCAGGTTTCTGGGCATGGTAGAATATATTCAGGGCATAATGCGCAGACAGGGGTATGGTGGGGTGCGGGTACAGCGGAGGTAAGCCCAGGCACTGGGTGATGATGAGAGAGGTTGTATCTCTGGACATGCTGGTTGTAATGGGTGAGGTCACCGCATGTGTGGGGGGTGGGACAAAGGGGGTAACAGGGGTATGCAGAGTGGATCTAGGGGCTCCATTGTGAACTAAAACAATGATAACTAACCTGAACAACAGTATACAAGGCATATTGACATTTGGGAGAGACATACAGCGAGGCATACAGTAATCACAGGTGTTGAATTGGGAAAGCTAGCTAAAAACAGTAGGCGAGGCTAATCAGCTGGCACAACAAACAGCATGTAAAATGGCGTTGACTAGGCAACTGGGTCGACAGATAAAACAAACAAGCAGAATGGAGTACCGTGATTAATGGACAGTCCAGCGTGCGTCAGCTATGTAGCCAAGAGATCAGTGTCCAGGGGGCAGCGGTGGATGGGCAGGGAAGCTGGGCTGGCGAGTGTTATCCAGGTTTTAAAAAAAAAAACTAACAATGACTAAATAGCTTGTAGCTAGTTAGCTGGTTAGCGTCTGGAGGTTCTTGAGTGTGTCATAAAAATAAAATAAAAATTAAAGGTGATAGCGATTCCGTATCACAGTGGGTGAGGCAGGTTTCCGGAAGGTATAAACAAAATAAAAATCAAAGAGAGATAGAAAGTAAATGGGTTCAGAGTGTTTAGAACGCAGTGAGCCAGATGGTTAGCAGGCCTGTGCTAACAAGCTAACAGTTCGTAGGCCCGGGCTAGACAAGCTAACCGTTAGCAGGCCGAATTAGCAAGCAGGGAGATAGCGAGGGCTGGAGAGCTAACCTTTGGGGACGTCGCGATGGGGTGAGTCTGTTTATTCCTCTTCTTGCGGTGACATCGACAGACCGGTCGTGGGCCCGGGTAATTGTAGCCCAGGAGTATGCTACAGGAGCTCTAGTGCGCTGGGTGAGCTGGAGACACAGCGTTTCAGAAAGCTCGCGGGCCTTGGCCAGCAGATGGATCTTTGGCGATGTCGCAACGAAAAAGCCTGTTGAAACCACCTCGGACGATTATGTCGGCGGACCAGTCGTGATGGATCGGCGGGGCTCCGTGTCGGCAGTAAAGGGTCCAGGCCAATTGGCAAAAGAGGTATTGTTGGGCCTCTTCGGCTAGTCGGGAGATGGGCTTAGCTCAAGGCTAACTGTAGCTTGTTTTGGGACAGAGACGTTAGCCAGGAGTAGCCACTCGGATTGCAGCTAGCTAGTTGCGATGATCCGGTGTAAAGGTTCAGAGCTTGCGGTAGGAATCCGGAGATGTGGTAGAGAAAGAGCAGTCTGATATGCTCTGGGTTGATGTCGCGCTGGTGTCCTAGTTAGCTTTGAAGACCGCTAGCAATGGCTAACTGAGTAGTAGCTAGTTAGCTGGCTAGCTTCTGACGGTTCTAAAGTAAAGTATAGAAAAAGCAGATCCGTACCACATTACATTTCATGTAATGAAAACAAAGAAATGTATAGTAGATATAGTAGAGATGATAAGGGATGAGTGAGGAATGAGTCCAGCAAGCTAAAAATGAAATGAAATGGGTGTATGAATCACTGAGTCTTGGGTTAGAGGTACAGTGCATTCAGAAAGTATTCAGACCCTTTCCTTTTTTCCATATTTTGTTACTGTCACGAATCCCGCCGAAGATGGTGCCTCTTCCTGTTCGGGCGGCGCTCGTCGTCGCCGGCCTACTAGCTGCCACCGATCCCCTTTTCTGTTTCATTTAGTTGTGTCTGATTAGTTGCACCTGTTTCGTGTTTAGGTTTTGGTTGTGGGCTATTTAAACCCAGTAGGCCCGCCGGCTTTTGTGCTTTTGGGCTTATTTTTCTGTTTATGGTGTGTGATTATTTTGTGGTATTCATTTTACCGATCAGTTTTGTCCTGTTTGTTTGGACTGGGTCTTTACGCACCCTTTTGTGTGTGGCGTGACCGTCTCTCTGTTTTTTTGGAAAATAAAGATCCACATCTTTTGAACTACCCTGCTCTCTGCGCCTGACTCCTCCACCTACTACTTATAGAAGCCTTGACAGTTATGTTAGAGCCTTATTCTAAAATGTATTAAATAAATGTTTTGCCTCATCAATCTACACACATTTCCCCATAATGAGAAAGTGAAAACAGGTTATTATAAATGTTTGCAAATGTATAAAAAAATAACAAACATAAACACCTTATTTACATAAGTATTCAGTCCCTTTGCTATGAGAGCTGAAATTGAGCTCTAGTACATCTTGTTTCTATTGCTAATCCTAATCCAACTTGATACACCTGTGGTAAATTCAATTGATTGGAAATGATATGTAAATGCACACAACTGTCTATATAAGGTCCCACAGTTGGCATTGCATGTCAGAGCAAAAACCAAACCATGAGGTCGAAGGAATTGTCCGTAGAGCTCAGAGACATGATTGTGTCGAGCCACAGATTTGGGGAAAGGCACCAAAACATTTCTGCTGCATTGAAGGTCCCCAAGAACACAGCCTCCATCATTCTTAAATGGAAGAAGTTTGGAACCACCACGACTCTTCCTAGAGCTAGACGCCCGGCCAAACTGAGCAATCAGGGGAGAAGGACCTTGGTCATGGAGGTGACCACGGCCTCAATGATCATTCTGACAGAGCTCTAGAGTTCCTCGGTGGAGATGGGAGAACCTTCCAGAAGGACAACCATCTCTGCAGCACTTCACCAATCAGGCCTTTATGGTAGTGGCCAGAAGGAAGCCACTCCTCAGTAAAAGGCACATGACAGCCCGCTTGGAGTTTGCCAAAAGACACCTAAAGGACTCTCAGACCATGAGAAACAATATTCTTTGGTCTGATGAAACCAATATTGAACTCTTTGGCCTGAACGCCAAGTGTCAAGTCTGGAGGAAGCCTGGCACCATCAGGTGAAGCACGGTGGTGGCAGCAGCATGCTGTGGGGATGTTTTTCAGCAGCAGGGACTGGGAGACACCTCAGGATCGAGGGAAGAATGTATGGAGAAAAGTACAGAGATCCTTGTTGAAAACCTACTCCAGTGCGTTCAGGACCTCAGACTGGGGGTGAAGGTTCACCTTCCAACAGGACAACAAACCTAAGGACGCAGCCAAGACAACGCAAGAGTGGCTTCGGGACAAGTTCCTGAATGTCCTTGATAGGCCCAGCCAGAGCCTGGACTGGAACCTGATCGAACATCTCTGGAGAGACCTGAAAATAGCTGTGCAGCGATGCTCCCCATCCAACCTGACAAGAGCTTGAGAGGATCTGCAGAGAAGAATGGGAGAAACTCCCCAAATACAGGTGTGCCAAGCCTGTAGCGTCATACCCAAGAAGACTCATGGCTGTAATTGAAAGCGCAAATATTTATGTAATTGTTGAGTTATTGCAATAAAAATGTAGATTTTCAAACAAAGAATTGTAAATGCATTTTTTTTGTACATTTGTGCATTTATGTTTGATTAAGATGGGACAATGAGTGCACTTTGATAGCCTACACAATAATTATTCAAGGTACTGGTGATTTCTTGGTTCTTTGAGGTGCACAACATTTTCAGATGACAACAAAAGTATCATGATGAAGTTTGGTGAAGAAATCTTCAATATATAAACACTCATTTTTTAGTGTCATAAGGTCCTTAACAGAGAATGTCACAGCCATAACGGTACATTTTCCTCTAAAATATATATTACAATTTGTGTATTTTCTTCATTGTTGTTTTAGTGTGCAGCCAAGCTTTACTTTCAAATTGGCATAAATGAATATTTTACCCTAAAACTTTGAGATTCACAGACTTTTTGTCTATGTGTCTGCTCTCCCAAACATGTCTGTCCATTTACATCACATCCAAAACGCACGTTGTAGTTGTTCCGTTACTTCAAAGTAGTATGATTTTGTAATTATGTGTCAACACTTCCCCTATAAAGGGTTCTATAAATATACACAATAACATTTTGATTTATGCTTGATAAGTCAGTTCTGTGAGACATTTTGATTCTCATTTTGTGTGCAAATGTCACATCCATAACGCTGGAATTGTGTCCCATTCAGTATACCACCTGTCCTCCAAATGAACCGAAACGTGTCATTTATGTGAGAAATGTCCACCCTACCACCACTATGGCTGACAACAAATTGTTTATTTATTTTTGAAACTAGACAAGAGGATCCTTACTATGCCAGAAACAGATCTCCATACCTAGTCCTCATATCCTTATGCAAGTCTTAGCTCAAGATTCCTACATCATGAATGGGTTCTGTTCTGGCCGGAAGGGAACAGAAATTGCTCTCTCTCTCTCTCTCTCTCTCTCGCCGGGTGGTTTTGTTTAATGCACGGGCAGTACATCTCGCATGCCTGATCAAACAGCCACTGCGACTCTTTTGTGGCGGCAAAGTGGTTAGCGCTAGGTGTTAATAATTCCACGCACCACACTTCCTTCCCGCGCTCCGAGGGGAATGTAAAAGGATCTGTCAGAAACTGATTCATCACTATCGATTCCATTTAATTCCTATGTGTGCATGAATGGCTCTGTCAGATGGGAGGGAAAACATTCTAAAGTAGGCTTTTGTTTCCTCTCCTTCCAGTTCCTTCTCTTTTTGAGAACCGAATATTATAGCTTGGAAATAGCTGCTCTTCAATGTTTTCAAATGATCTCCCCACAGCCTTTGCACAATAATAGAAGTATGAAGGCCACCAGAGCAACTGGGTTTACACATAATGCCCAATTACTGGTAAACGGCATGGATCAATGGTAATGACAAGGGAGTGCAAAGCAAGCCATCCTCTTCTCAGTCCCTATGTTAAACCTACCAAGGTGCTTCCGAAGCTATTATTACATGTTAATAACACAGTAGTGGGCTGATTTCCAATGGGCTTATTCAGGCTTTATAACTATAGTTCAGTGTTATCCTGACACCTGTCAGCAAACGCCCCAAGGTAACCACCCAAAGAGGAGTGAAAAACAAAAGCCTAGCCGACCACCACTACATTCAGTGTGGTACCTTTAATGCGAGTGTTTGATAACTCCACGTCGAGGATGAGAGCAAAAATCAATGGTGTCCCATAAAGCCCTCCAGGCAAGGCAGCTGGAACAAACACAACATTAGCCATGCAGGGAGCGGAGCTGCTGTAAACGCTTATGTAAAGGGAGCAGACGAGTGCTGGCGCATGCTAATGTTCCCCCGTACAACCAGGCGGGCTCGGACCAGGCCAGACGGGGGGTGACTGAGGCGTGGGAGGTCATGACGGAGGGTCTGAGTCAGGACTGATCAAGCTAGGGGCTCTACGTCTGACTGATCCTGGTTGACCAGCCTCATAGCACCAGGACAATTCTTGGTAACGGCAGAAAACTTGCCTTGAATTAATAGTCAATGGTTTTAAATATGCCAGTGAGCAGTCAACATAGAGCAAAGGAAAGCATGGCCATCTTGACCACATGTCTATACTGCATACCAATTCAAAGATATAAATACATTTTTCCTGAGGGGCCATTTCTCTCAAGGCGTAATTTATGCATGTGTCATGTACCCTTTTCCCTAATCAAATCTTTCCAAATAACTAGAAGAGTTAAGAGAGGCTAATGAGAGAAGTTGGTCGTGGAAGCACAGGTGGGAGCCAAATTAAATCACATTCTGGGCAGCTAATGGCCACAGGGCCACATGGTTGAGACCCATGATCTGACTCTACTTTTTCTTCATTGAATAACACAACATTTACCTTTTGGCCCTCATGTCCGTAATTTTAACAACCTGTATTGAAATCCCTTATTTACTTATGAGTAAGAGGAAGCTCATTATCTGAATCTCTAGCTCGTACAGCTGGCAGCAGCCTATGATCTGAGACACAGCGAAGGTCTAAGTGAAACCTATAAAATTATCATTATCCTGGCGTGCATTCGCTAGTTCGACATGATTGACAAGCCAGCCAATTAGAGAGGAAGAATGACAGCATGTCCTTGTTCCTGAAGTGAGTTTAATGCGACGCCCGAAGCTTCTTGAAAGCAGCTTCAATTGTTGTATTTTGTGCTGTTTTTGGGATTGCAGTTCAAATAAGGGAATGTGTATTGGGGGGGAATTGTAGTTGGATGTTAATGTTAAGATCATATTCCGCATGTCTATGTTCTCATTGATATGTTAATAGGGATATACAAATATTAGCTATGATCACTGTAGTGTAAAAGTTTACTTTGAAAACAAGAGTAATTGTGTTTTTATTTAGCACACAAAACTGCATATTTAACTTGTCAGGGATTGAAAGGTATGCGCTAGGAAACTTCACTTTGCAACTAAGTTGAACAGAAGGCAACATTTCTACCGTCTAAAGATCTCAAATCACTGCCCTTCACTGCTATTGTATAAAACGGTGGTCTTCCATTAACGGGTACGGTAAGAAGAAATGAAAGATTTGCGAAGGACAGTTGTTATAAAACCCTGAAGGTCTGCTGAAAGTAACGCATCCCCTGGGGCAGGAAATGTGCCCTTGTGAGCTCCATACCGCACATTATTTAAGGTGATATGATGCTTAATGTGAACCCACTGTCCTTGAATAAAGACACATGAGACTGGGGAAGATCTGACCCTTAAACATACACATTAATCCGGGAAGTTACTAAGAATTTAAGCTGGAAAGCATTACCTTTATTATATTGTATTACATACGTTTTAACCCTATTTCACAATCCCATCTTTCACATTGACTGATTGGAATCATGCACAAGTTGCAAGGACATAAGCATTCCCTGTGTCAATGTTTCTTTTGGAACTCGATCTAACATAGCATATAGACAGCAAAAAAGTGCAGAACTGAAAGAGTAACATTGAGGGTATATTGGTTTGTCAATTATATTTATCTATGTTTCTGCAATTGATTTAGTGTGGAAGAACTCCAGAGCACACAATCTCAATGTAATTTACACAAAAATGTTATATTAACACAAATAACAAAAGCATTTCAATTCCAACAATATGGACGATCAACACAAATCAGAATAAACTGCACGATCAATGCAGAGTTCCATGTCAATAAGATGTCTTTCCCGCATACGTGTCAGTATTGAGATCTGCCTCTCCCTGACTGAGACGGTGATGTCCACAGCAGGCTGAGGTAGGTCTGTGATGGAGAGACTAAATGGAGGAGGAATGGAGAGAGTGAGAAATAGACAGCTCAATGCCAAAAGAATAGAGTACTCCGACTTGAACCTGCCACAGAACTGACAGAATTACACTTAATGATGCTCACTCAAAGAGCCAGGAGACATCCTGGGCCCAGAGGCCACATGTGTACACCTTGACTCCTCATCCCAGCTAGATCTACACTAGATGGGTAAAAGTATGTGGATACCTGCATGTTGAACCTGCTTGTTGAACACTTAATTCCAAAATCATGGGTATTCATATGGAGTTGGTCCCCCCTTTGCTGCTATAACAGCCTCCACTCTTCTGGGAAGGTTGTCCACTAAACGTTAGAACATAGCTGTGGGGACTTGCTTCCATTCACAAGAGCATCAGTGACATTGGGCACTGATAGTGTGCAATTAGGCCTGGCTCGCAGTCCGCGTTCCAATTCATTCCAAAGGTGTTCAATGGGGCAAATATCAGGGCTCTGTGCAGGCCAGGCAAGTTCCTCACTAACGACCTCGACAAACCATTTCTGTATGTAACCTCGCTTTGTGCACGGGGGCATTGTCATGCTGAAAAAGTAAAGGGCTTTCCCCAAACTGTTACTCCAAAGTTGTAAGCACAGAGTCGTCTAGAATGTCTAGTAGTATGCTGTAATAGTATGCTGTAATGTTAAGATTTCCCTTCTCTGGAGCTAAGGGGCCTAGCCCGAACCACAAAAAAACAGCCCCAGACCATTATTCCCTCCTCCACCAAACTTTACAGTTCGCACTATGCATTGGTGATCTTAGGCTTGTGTGTGGCTGCTTGGCCATGTAAACCCATTCATGAAGTTCCCGACAAACAGTTCTTGTGCTGACGTTGCTTCCAGGGGCTGTTTGGAACTCGGTAGTGAGTGTTGCAACCAATGACAGACAAGGTTTATGCGTTATGCGCTGTGAGCTTGTGTGGCCTACCACTTCGCGGCTGAGCCGTTGCTGCTCCTAGACATTTCCACTTCACAGTAACAACACTTACAGTTTACCGGGGCAGCTCTAGCAGCGCAGAAATTTGACAAACTGACTTGTTGGAAAGGAAGCATCCTATGACGGTGCCACATTGAAAGTCACTGAGCTCTTCAGTATGGGCCATTCTACTGCCAATGTTTGTCTATGGAGATTGCATGGCTGTGTGCTCGATTTCATACACCTGTCAGCAATTGGTGTGGCCGAACTAGCCGCATCCACAAATTTGAAGGGTTGTCCACATACCTTTGGCCATGTAATGTACTTCCTCCCCCTTCCTTACTATTCAATATCCTTCCCCCATTTCACAGATGATGAGATTACACACAGACACCGCCATTCACATCAAGTCACAGTAGGAGTATCAAAAGAAAACCAAGAGCGGTGACTGAAAGCATGAAATAAGGTCTGCTCTGAGTCTGAACCCCCTTTAGATCACACAACCAGCTGACCTGGAATAACCTCTGGCTCATCACTCAGTAGAGTGATATCAGTAGAGCCTGCTGATGTTTATGCCCCAGAACAGTGCTGTGCTAGTCAGCAGAGGAACACACTGAGGGTGGGTGAGAGATTTGCAGACTAAAGCATATCAGTGCATTGGACAGCACGGATGGATGAGACACATGATACAGCAGTTCACCTGAGGACAGTGAGTCAAGAGGCAAAGAAAAATGAGAGAGTGGTGAAGAGGTGGTAAGAGAGAGAAAGAGAGGATGTGGCGAGATATGAGGATGGGGTGTTGCGGGGTCAAGAGGGGGTAAGAGTGTGTGTTTCTTACCATAACAGAGATGTGCAGCAGGTGCATGTGTTCGTGCAGGACGTGAGCAGGCTCCTGGGCCGTGGGCACGGTTGTCTGTATCAGCTGCTCAGAGGTGCTCATGGACACGTGGAAATACAGCGTTCCGTTCTCCAGCCACTGCTGCTTCCAATGCACCTGAGAGATGTCTGCCCCCAAACCTGACATCTCTACAGATAGGAAGAGAAAGAAAGAGATTTTGAGACAACCTTAAACAATTGACACTTTTAACAATTAACACCATTTATTTTGTGGGTGTGTGTATGTTTGCATCGGTATGTGTGTGGATGCGTGCATGTGTGCATGTGTGCATGTGTGCTTGTTTATCTGTGTCTGAAAGAGGCACATGAGCATTTGGGGAAATTGAACAGAAAGTTCAGGGGTGACTGAAGTCTGTGATAAGTTTTGTATTAACATTCTAGTGAAGTGCTTGCTCTCTCTTAAGGTCAAGACTCGGCTGCTCCGTAGAGCTAGCTGTATCAACAGACACTCTTAGGAGGGATAAGGCTACATTTCTGTGCAATCCTACACTGTGTCAAATAGGTAGAGAGGTATTTGGGAACTGAATTGAATTTCCAAGCAGTTTACATGATATCTGTATAATGATGACTGCTTCCCAACCAATAAGTTAAAACTCTGCCGTTAATCCAGAATTGATTGATCAAAAACTCTAGGTCAGTAAAACGTCACGGGCCTAACAAACAACATTAATCATCATGGTGGATAGCTTAGACCTTTGCTTGCACACTCCCTGTTTGTATGAGCAGACTTAAAATCAGTAGCGTAGTAACTAATGGGGATAAGACAATGGGTATGCCATTCTGTTCGCTATCTGTCACCTAGGATTCAATTTTATTGTCAATAGCGGTTGAGAAAACGCTGCCTCGCTGTGCTCCGTCCTCTCGCTATCTCCACAAATCATCAACAGTCCTGTAAACCTAATGAATACATTAGCGCGAACAGGCCATCAGCATTAACATAAAGAGCTACGACACCAGAGGGGAAGTGGATCAGTTAAAAAAGGAAAAAGAAAAGGCGCAACCTTGAAAAATGTAAACGAAGGCGGGTAAGATCGGACTCAGAGATGATGGGAGAGAAATAAAGCAGGCACGAAAATAACCAAGCTGGCCAGATAGGGATCAAAGCACAGGACTGTGACGCTATCGACAACTGGGGCTCTGCGGTCGCTGGGTACCGAGACAGCCTCTGGGAGCTATGTGCTTGATACAGTATTTGTCAGGGGTGGGTGACAAGGTCAGGGACAGGGGGACGGAGCTGCTCCCAGGCTAGTGGCAGGTACAGTATGAGGGATGGTATTCAGTGGCGCTGGTCATTAACCTACTGACTCTGGGGTCAGTGGACACAGCAGGAGAGGATTGCTCTGTGAGCTGCCCTCGTCACAGCCGCTCCAGTTCAGGGCACAGACATACAATACATCAGGAGCACCACAGGGCTTTAAAGACCGGGAGAGAAGCAGAGTTACTTGATATGGTACAGTATGATAAGGAAGGCTGACACCACCGGTCTGGACTTCGACACAGACAGATATCTAGACAAGTTGTTTACAATTTCTTTTAAATGTATAACCTCACTTCTTTGGTGAAGTGAACTTTATTAACAAAGAAAGCATGATCTACCAAGAACACTACAGCATCAGTACAATCCACAGTGGATGATAATAGGACAAAAGTTATAGGCTAGGCTCCTCATGGGACAATCAGGTGAAAAGCTTTTCAAAAACCTTTCAAAAAGTAAGCTTTCAGCATCTTTCTTTATCATAAAAGGACAGTGTGGTACCAGTTCTGCTGACTGTACTGTCGTAGGATCAAAATGTGTAGGCTGTGAAATGTCAAGCACTCATCTAAAAGAACATCACTGTGTGTTATCTGCAGCTTGTCATATTTGGAGATTGGGCTATTGACCTTGACAGAGGATGTGCTCCTGTGTGCAGGTCTAAAAATGAGGTGGCAATCATTAGAGGTGGCCTTTTTAAACCAATAGAGGGGGACAGATATAAGAGAAACACTTTGGCTGCCAATCACTTGCTGACTTTAGAGCCTTATGTGTACTTTCTTTTGTATGCCTCTTCTTGGGAAAATTTAGTGGGCGGTCATGGTGGGTGTCATTTAGGTTCTAGTTTTTGCTGCTAGTCAGCTTTCAGTGGACTCTCCCATGAGTGTCTTTCAGAACCCTTCCTTAAACATCACCTCCTTTCTGTTTGAGCAACAATATGATGCTTTCTTGCTGGGGAACGTCACAAAATTCTATGAGTGTTGTTATTGGACAAACATCCAGACGTTCACAGGATACAGAGGTACAGCCGCAGGTCTTTTCGCCAATAACGACACACTGGCTTGTGTGTGTGTGTGTGTGTGTATGCACGCCTGTGTGTGGAAAGATGTTGTTGAAGCATGTACGCTCCCAGCAAGGGCATCAGGGATGGAACGTCTACCCTGAGGCGTGCCATTGTACCCACAAGCCACTGAGAGCAGGGGAGAAGCGTGGCTGATTTGACACAAATAGAATGACAAACGGTTCAACCACGAGAACAACCTTCTCAAGACCTCATGAGTGTGGCGAATGCCTTATCACGTCAACAGCAACCAAGGTACAAATAGGTACGAAGGTTACAGTCAAAGCCATTGGTTATTCATGGGACAAACCGAAAACAGACTAAAACTGAGTTACTCCATGGCCTTTTTCCACTTTAACTCGTGATCTCATTCAGCTCGCAGCACAGAGGGGGACGGGATTGTTTGGAGCTAGCCCAAATCCTTGATCAAACCCTGTTAATCTTGGCCGAGGCATCGGAAGGTAGCCCAGATGTCCCTGAGTGAAATCTACTGAACACTTGCTGTCAGCATAACACTTATTACCAGCACTGTGTACCCAAAGTGTCTCCACACGCAGGACCCATTCCCCAGTCTCGGCAGAGCTGCAGTGACTGTATAATATTGTATTTCAGGTATTCATTTCCATTTTCTGCACGTGTTAGTGATCTATGTTGGGCATTTTGGAGAGATTAAATTAATCTAAAATCAACGTGCAAGATTTAATTATGAAGGGGAATGGATAAATACACATGTATTATTTTAAACTGAGTTTAATTTAAGATCATTTTCAAATGTAGCATCCAATTGAACTAATCCCTGATGCCTCGGCAGCAGCTAATGGGGATCCCTAATGGGGATCTCTAATAAATACAAATACTGTGCCCTACATAGCTAAAAGAGTATGTGACTGTGTCTTCATGTCTGCTAACTTTACATAATTTACTCTATTCTGTGCTAAAATTAAATATCCTTGATCACAGCATTCAGTTTGTCAGCTGGCTGGCCTTTGTTTTGATGTTGAACTATGTTGGTTATTAAACATAGGCCTGACCTTTAGCTTGCTTAATGCAATTGAAATTTCAACTTTAATTTCATTCTACAGTAAAAACAGTGACAGCAACTAAGTGAGGATTGGGTGCCATGTAGCCGAGGTGGATTCTGAAGAATGTGTGTTAAGGAATTGTAAGTAATAAGGATTATTCATCTATCTCTTTAGAAAAATGAATAGCAGTAGCCCAAAGGCTGTAACGAAATACTATTGTTGTAAAGCAGAAAGGTTGTGGTTCTAAACACACACAGACAAGACAGATGCACACATATACAAATGGGAGTGAGATAAACAAAAACTAGCAGATGTTTGTGAGCTCTCTCTCTCTCACACACACACACACACACACACACACACACACACACACACACACACACACACACACACACACACACACACACACACACACACACACACACACACACACACTCTCCCCAAAGGTCGTTCTCATCAATTTAAAGGTGATCATAGCTGCATGTAGTCAGTAACTGTGTGGACTGACAGCACTGTGACAGTTTGTCAGTTCAGTAACAAGGCCGTGTCATCCCCGCTTACCCTGATGAAAGTTGGCACCCTAAAGGCACTTTGCGGCTTGTCATTGCCCATGTGGCATGGAAAGCCAGCCAGCAAGCCTTCCGATAATGCTGCTGCCTAGCCTTGAGCCTCAGCCTGCCATGCCTGTCACAATATTACGGGCAGCTGTACATTTAATAATTCATAAGCGAGGACAATGATAGACTTCCATAACCTTTGAGATTAATCTAAATATATCAGCTCCAAATGCAGAGGATAGAAGACGGTGACAGTCAGTGCCTCATCAGTACTGTCAGAGGCTATTACTAAATTCATTACACATACCAAACACATCTCACTGTGTTTAGGCTTTGACCTCGATAATGTCCACTCTGAATGGCCTCACATTTGAAACAGAGTATTTAGAGTAAAGTCTAACACAAGAAAACTTACCCACATATTAGGGGGAAATGAATGAGCTCGTAGAAGTACATTTGATTAGTCAGTCACCAAATGGAGGGATGTCAAGTCTCCCATTCAGAAAATGCTAATGCCTGTAAAGAATGTACCAATTACCATTTCCAAACAAGTTGACGTGAGATATTGGGTATTTAGGCAAATAGGGCATTACCGAAAGGCTGCTTCCCATTGAAATGAAACACATAGCAACTTAATGTCACCCAGACATCTTATTATGCTCCCTAATTAAATAGTTGGCATTCATGGACGTAAAGGTCATTAAAAATGCAAACAATAAAAAATGTATCGCGAGGAGAAGTAAGGCGCATTTTTCAAGGCATTGTAATATGTAAATTCCCGCTGGCGCCTTGGCACAGTCGGGTCATAACGTAGGGATCCCTAACACTGTGTGTCTGTGACAAAGGACTTATTGTTAATGAGGGTGGAGCAGCAGGGCTCGATTGGCGGAATATTTCTCCACAATGAGTCACCGCAGGACCAGGCCATTAGATAATCTACCATGCCATCTATGTGAAGAGAGTAATCATATCATCCCAGCCAGGACTGAACAGCTAATCATGTTACCCAGGGAGGGCGAGGGTGAGAAAGCGAGCGAGAGAGAGAGAGAGAAAGACAATAGAGATGAGGGAGGCCATCAATGTCATGTTCAGGTCCTGCCTAAGGCCTACAACTGGCATGTCAGTGTCATTAAAGTCAAACATGGCGAGTCATCATTAATTAAGAGTCATCGAGACAAGCAACAAATACAAAGATTCATGGAGGTTATATAATAACGAGCCTGATGTTATTGTATTGTGATAAAGTAAGCTCATTGAAAAAGCAGTAATTTTATATGTGCACAATAAAGATTCTCTAGTACATTTGTATACTTTTTGGCTAGAAGTTCTGAAAGTAGCTCGCACGAGCCATAAATGGCCCCCAAAATTGCATACGTCGTCACATATGTGGAGATATGTACACCTCGTCATTGCGCTCTCTTTCGCTCTGCTGCCTGTGCATCTTGCTAGCTGACACACTCAAATGGCGAGGGGCTAAAGCTCAATGGCTGGAACTTGAGTGGGAGAAAATGTATGGAAAATGGCACAGCTTCCTGAAAAACAGTCGCTTTCAAACTAGGGATTTCATGGCTAATTGAGGTAAGACAGTAATTCTGTTCATAGATTATCCATGTATGAACTACACATTGACACATCCATTCCAAAGCAGGAGGTTTAAAAAAAGACATAGTAGTCGCCAAAGTTCCAGAGTCTTTAAATCTACATCACAGGCAAATGTAATCAGGACTGTAACAATATACCATAAAATGATCTGATATGACGTGGTCATATTCCCTTATATGTAATGGACATATGACATGGCCATTGCACAAAAACAGTCAATAGTACCGTCTGTCTCCTGGATAAAAAGGTCTGTCACCAGGTGTCTCTCCCTGTCCTAAGGGTCTTTGAAGGCTCCTTCTGCTGTGACAGCTGTCTTTAGACAGTCAGCACAGCGGTATCCAATTCTGACGACTCATCACTTCCTAGTGGATGACCTGGTCCTGACCTCTGTACCACCCGGACGCCATCACCATCTGACATCTCCACAGATGCATTTTTAAAGCCACCCAAGCCTAATCATCTTAGCAATGCACTGCTAAATTACTGCAGCAACACCGACAGTGTGATTCCACCAAGACATATTCACGCTGAAATGTATCTGTCCAATGCCACAGAATGTATTTTGCGCATCTCGCTATTGCTGATGAGGTACAACGGACAGCAATCACTTTAAATAAAAAGAAAAGTAAGTAACGTGGGATAATTTGATTCTACCAGGGTCTAGGGAAGGGTCCGGTAAGAATCAGGTGTTAACAATCAGCCGAGCCAGTGGGACTGAAGGTCCATCTGTACCCCGGCGCCCACTCCTACTCCCACGCCAACTCAAACTGTGCTCAATCACGGAGACAGCAGCTAGCCAGGGCAGTGCCCACCAGCTCCAGTAAGAACCAATCACATTTCAGACACTACTTAAAATGGTCCCTCATGGAGTGAACCTATCTGACTTATACTATAATATAGGTGCTTTATGACAACCAAGATAACAGGGGTAGAGAAAGACCTTATAGAGGTAAACGTAAAGATGAACTCAAGATTATGGCCTTTTGTGTAAAACTGGACAAGAGAAAAGACATTTATGATCATATACTCACACAAATACAACATACCCACATGTTTTTTGATAGGCTAGAAACCTGGGTTCTTGATGATCACTTCCCATTCATTAGAACGTAGATGTAGACAAGTGCATAGATGCCCATGAATTAGAGAGCAGGATGAGTGTTTGGTTTATGGTAGAACTGACTCATCTTTGGGAGTTTGTTGTGACAGAAAACATAGAGTAGAGTAAACTAATTGTGGCCTGCTATCAACGCTGCTGCTGTGCTGCATTGAGCCCTATGTATCTCTCTCCTCTATAGTGAACACACACACTCCTCCGAGCCCATCGCTCTGCCTCTAGCCCAGCAGCCCAAGGTCACCTCTGTTTTACATCTAATAATAAGCCACCACACCTTAACAACGCTGTAAAACCCAAAGTGCCCACCACATTATGAGATTTAATATGCAATTGAGTCATAATATAATTTGGTTTCGGCCAAAAACCCTATTCTTACAAGGGAAATTAGTGTCATTATCCAAAACAATGCCACTCTAATTTATGTGCGGATCTATAAATGGTTTGTCTCATGCTATTTGGGATTAGGGAGGCAGCGAGCCAAAAAGGGCCTAATGTATTTAAAGTGACACATTAACTGGATAAACAGTCCCCTTATCTACAGAGTACATATACTTTTTTTAAACAGTCCAATCCTATTAAAGGGGCCATTCTCCAACTGATTGCACCATGTCCTACTCTCCCGTGCCTGCCGTCAACCCCCTGCTAAAGAGTGAAGCCGGGGGGTAATCATACACACATTGAGATTGACATATCCATTGTTCTGGGCCCTCCCCAATGAGACCTTGGTCAAATGTCTCTTTCTGTTCTGATCTCGTAGAGGATGAAATCCATTAGCAGGGATGGTGTAGTGTACTCCCTAGTGAGCAGGAGGACTTAGTGCCGATACTGCAAGATGGACAGAATCTGTTGTGTACAGTAGAAGCCAGACACATGTAAGCGGTGTTACTGATAGCTACTGTGTAAGATGATTCATCAGCATGGGAGCATATGCTTCCCACTTCACAGAGAGAGTGAGGAGCATATGGCACCCCAAGCGGGCAACAGAAAAGGTGTAAGAATCTGCCTGTCCCAAACAGGATATTACGGTATGTGCCCTTCACCTCCAGAGAAGCAAAACACACTTAAGAGAAACAAAGAGCACGCACACGTACGCACACGTACACAGTGCAGTGTGAACCGGAGTGACTTGTCACAAAGCTGGCCGAACAAGAGGTAGCTACAAACAAAACAGAGTTAAATGGTTCCAATCTGCAGTGAAGTGTTCATCCATGTTTTCGGGTAAGAGTTTAGCTACATTTTCAGATATTATAAGATTCAAATTTAGTCAGAAAGTTGTTTTTGTTGCAAGTTAAAGCGTAGTGTTAATATTCTTATTTGTATTTAACCTCACACAGAACCCGTTAGCGGGATGAAATTCGACAACATACGGTGATCGCTACATAAATAGACATATTAAACATTCATGAAAATACAAGTGTCTCACAGGTTTCGAAAGCATAGAATCTCGCTAATCCAACTGCGTCGTCAGATTTAAAAAAGGATTTACTGCGAAAGAATACGATGCGATTATCTGAGGGTAGATCCACATAAAAAACAACTATTTCAACCAGCACAGGCGTAACAAAATCACAAACTGCAATAAAATAAATTGTTTACCTTTGACGATCTTCCTCTGTTTGCAATCCCAATGCTCATTGTTACACAATGAATGGTCTTTTGTTTGATAAAATCCATTTTTATAGCCTAACACAAAACATTTTGTGAACCGCTTGTGTCGTGAATTCCGTCTCATTCCCTTTTCGACGACACATTCGAGGTAAATACACACACAAAATGTGACTTTTCCTTTTTTCATTGCAATCAACTGGGTCATTTCGCGGGACGTATTGACTGAAAGAAACCGATTTGAAGACAACAAGTAATGAAATCATTGTGCACAATGATAAGACCGCTGTTTCGTTGATTGACTGTATTTTAACCCAATGACCACTGATCATCTTGAAATCTAGCTGGGTAGATAGCCAATGAGCTAGGGTAAATGGCAATATGTAATGTTTATGTGTTGGAAGACCAACCCATGTAGTAAACTCCGGCGTAAAGAGGTTCGTTCGCCATTGACGATTCATACCGGAAGGAGCAACGAATGTTAGGCACAGCATTGTTTTGGTAAAGCGTATATTCAGCTGTTTATAGATCAATCAGGTTGGCTACTTAGTCAGTGAAAGCTAAATCTAAGTCTAGATATACAGATGTACACACAATTTTAGAATAAATTTATCGGGGACGATTAATTTAGCGATTCCCTAATGGAGGAATATTTTTTGAACGGAGAGGACATCGTTTTGGACTGCTAAGTTCTTCTCATGCTAATGCCGTTGTTTGAAATTAATAATATAAAATATTATTTGTGAAATGAAATATCCTATTTGAGGCTGTTGAGGGGAGGGCTGGCCCATAACAATGGCCAAAGTGGAATGGAGACAGTAGATCTATTATAATATGACAGACCAGCTAGATCTTGATTGGCGTCATTTCCGGTCACAACTTGCAGGCTTGTTTTCGAATTGCTGTGCGTTTTGTTGCCAACCTATTTTGCTACCTGACAACTTTACGGGTTTCACTTTTTAATTACCGTTCATATATTTATTTTTCCTCAACTTTTTCACTCCGGACACTTTATCTGGACACGATTCGTCAGGACCTCCAACAGCCGAAGCTAAGTAGTAACATTAACATGATGCCTTCTAATTGCAGCCGCTGTGTTCGCCTTACGGCGAGGATAGCTGTACTGCAAGCCCAGCTTCAGACGCAATCGTTAGGCAAGGGTAATTTCAGTGTAGGAAAGGATGAAACAGCGTCTGTGCCACCAGTAAGTGCAGATAGTAGTATAAATCCCCTGGCACAGTCCCCGCAGCCGGACAACTTTCTCACGGTTTCTGGAAGGAAATGCTGTAGGAACGCTCAACCGGTGTCGCTCATTCAGCAGACAGAAACTTTCAACCGGTTTTCCCCATTAAGCAGCGGGTCGGTGTCAGAGGCCGAGTCTTCTCTGGTCTCTACTCCTCCCGTTACGGGGTCTGAGACGCCGAAGCTTCCCACCATTAGCTCTGACAAATTGAAAACTCTAGTCATTGGCGACTCCATTACCCGCAGTATTAGACTTAAAGCGAATCATCCAGCGATCATACACTGTTTACCGGGGCAGGGCTACCGACGTTAAGGCTAATCTGAAGATGGTGCTGGCTAAAGCTAAAACTGGCGAGTGTAGAGAGTATAGAGATATTGTTATCACGTCGGCACCAACGATGTTAGGATGAAACAGTCAGAGATCACCAAGCGCAACATAGCTTCTGCGTGCATATCAGCTAGAAAGATGTGTCGGCATCGAGTAATTGTCTCTGGCCCCCTCCCAGTTAGGGAGTGATGAGCTCTACAGCAGAGTCTCACAACTCAATCGCTGGTTGAAAACTGTTTTCTGCCCCTCCCAAAGATAGAATTTGTAGATAATTGGCCCTCTTTCTGGGACTCACCCACAAACAGGACCAAGCCTGACCTGCTGAGGAGTGACGGACTCCATCCTAGCTGGAGGGTGCTCTCATCTTATCTGCCAACATAGACAGGGCTCTAACTCCTCTAGCTCCACAATGAAATAGGGTGCAGGCCAGGCAGCAGGCTATTAGCCAGCCTGCCAGCATAGTGGAGTCTGCCACTAGCATAGTCAGTGTAGTCAGCTCAGCTATCACCATTGAGACCGTGTCTGTGCCTCGACCTAGGTTGGGCAAAACTAAACATGGCGGTGTTCGCCTTAGCAATCTCACTAGGATAAAGACCACCTCCATTCCTGTCATTACTGAAAGAGATCATGATACCTCACATCTCAAAATAGGGCTACTTAATGTTAGATCCCTTACTTCAAAGGCAATTATAGTCAATGAACTAATCACTGATCATAATCTTGATGTGATTGGCCTGACTGAAACATGGCTTAAGCCTGATGAATTTACTGTGTTAAATGAGGCCTCACCTCCTGGCTACACTAGTGACCATATCCCCCGTGCATCCCGCAAAGGCGGAGGTGTTGCTAACATTTACGATAGCAAATTTCAATTTACAAAAAAAAAAATGACGTTTTCGTCTTTTGAGCTTCTAGTCATGAAATCTATGCAGCCTACTCAATCACTTTTTATAGCTACTGTTTACAGGCCTCCTGGGCCATATACAGCGTTTCTCACTGAGTTCCCTGAATTCCTATCAGACCTTGTAGTCATTGCAGATAATATTCTAATCTTTGGTGACTTTAATATTCACATGGAAAAGTCCACAGACCCACTCCAAAAGGCTTTTGGAGCCATCATCGACTCAGTGGGTTTTGTCCAACATGTCTCTGGACCCACTCACTGTCACAGTCATACGCTGGACCTAGTTTTGTCCCATGGAATAAATGTTGTGGATCTTAATGTTTTCCTCATAATCCTGGACTATCGGACCACCATTTTATTACGTTTGCAATTGCAACAAATAATCTGCTCAGACCCCAACCAAGGAACATCAAAAGTCGTGCTATAAATTCACAGACAACACAAAGATTCCTTGATGCCCTTCCAGACTCCCTCTGCCTACCCAAGGACGCCAGAGGACAAAAATCCGTTAACCACCTAACTGAGGATCTCAATTTAACCTTGCGCAATACCCTAGATGCAGTTGCACCCCTAAAAACTAAAAAAATGTCTCATAAGAAACTAGCTCCCTGGTACACAGAAAATACCCGAGCTCTGAAGCAAGCTTCAGAAAATTGGAACGGAAATGGCGCCACACCAAACTGGAAGTCTTCCGACTAGCTTGGAAGGACGGTACCGTGCAGTACCGAAGAGCCCTTACTGCTGCTCGATCGTCCTATTTTTCTAACTTAATTGAGGAAAATAAGAACAATCCGAAATTCCTTTTTGATACTGTGGCAAAGCTAACTAAAAAGCAGCATTCCCAAGAGAGGATGACTTTCACTTTAGCAGTGATAAATTCATGAACTTCTTTGAGGAAAAGATTATGATTATTAGAAAGCAAATTACGGACTCCTCTTTAAACCTGCGTATTCCTCCAAACCTCAGTTGTCCTGAGTCTGCACAACTCTGCCAGGACCTAGGATCAAGAGAGACGCTCAAGTGTTTTAGTACTATATCTCTTGACACAATGATGAAAATAATCATGGCCTCTAAACCTTCAAGCTGTATACTGGACCCTATTCCAACTAAACTACTGAAAGAGCTGCTTCCTGTGCTTGGCCCTCCTATGTTGAACATAATAAACGGCTCTCTATCCACTGGATGTGTACCAAACTCACTAAAAGTGGCAGTAATAAAGCCTCTCTTGAAAAAGCCAAACCTTGACCCAGAAAATATAAAAAACTATCGGCCTATATCGAATCTTCCATTCCTCTCAAAGATTTTAGAGAAGGCTGTTGCGCAACAACTCACTGCCTTCCTGAAGACAAACAATGTATACGAAATGCTTCAGTCTGGTTTTAGACCCCATCATAGCACTGAGACGGCACTTGTGAAGGTGGTAAATGACATTTTAATGGCATCGGACCGAGCTCTGCATCTGTCCTCGTGCTCCTAGACCTTAGTGCTGCTTTTGATACCATCGATCACCACATTCTTTTGGAGAGATTGGAAACCCAAATTGGTCTACACGGACAAGTTCTGGCCTGGTTTAGATCTTATCTGTCGGAAAGATATCAGTTTGTCTCTGTGAATGGTTTGTCCTCTGACAAATCAACTGTACATTTCGGTGTTCCTCAAGGTTCTGTTTTAGGACCACTATTGTTTTTCACTATATATTTTACCTCTTGGGGATGTTATTCGAAAACATAATGTAAACTTTCACTGCTATGCGGATGACACACAGCTGTACATTTCAATGAAACATGGTGAAGCCCCAAAATTGCCCTCGCTAGAAGCATGTGTTTCAGACATAAGGAAGTGGATGGCTGCAAACTTTCTACTATTAAACTCGGACAAAACAGAGATGCTTGTTCTAGGTCCCAAGAAACAAAGAGATCTTCTGTTGAATCTGACAATTAATCTTAATGGTTGTACAGTCGTCTCAAATAAAACTGTGAAGGACCTCGGCGTTACTCTGGACCCTGATCTCTCTTTTGAAGAACATATCAAGACCATTTCGAGGACAGCTTTTTTCCATCTACGTAACATTGCAAAAATCAGAAACTTTCTGTCCAAAAATGATGCAGAAAAATTAATCCATGCTTTTGTCACTTCTAGGTTAGACTACTGCAATGCTCTATTTTCCGGCTACCCGGATAAAGCACTAAATAAACTTCAGTTAGTGCTAAATACGGCTGCTAGAATCCTGACTAGAACCAAAAAATTTGATCATATTACTCCAGTGCTAGCCTCTCTACACTGGCTTCCTGTCAAAGCAAGGGCTGATTTCAAGGTTTTACTGCTAACCTACAAAGCATTACATGGGCTTGCTCCTACCTACCTCTCTGATTTGGTCCTGCCGTACATACCTACACGTACGCTACGGTCACAAGACGCAGGCCTCCTAATTGTCCCTAGAATTTCTAAGCAAACAGCTGGAGGCAGGGCTTTCTCCTATAGAGCTCCATTTTTATGGAACGGTCTGCCTACCCATGTCAGAGACGCAAACTCGGTCTCAACCTTTAAGTCTTTACTGAAGACTCATCTCTTCAGTGGGTCATATGATTGAGTGTAGTCTGGCCCAGGAGTGGGAAGGTGAACGGAAAGGCTCTGGAGCAACGAACCGCCCTTGCTGTCTCTGCCTGGCCGGTTCCCCTCTTTCCACTGGGATTCTCTGCCTCTAACCCTGTTACGGGGCTGAGTCACTGGCTTGCTGGGGCTCTCTCGTGCCGTCCCTGGGGGGGTGCGTCACCTGGGTGGGTTGATTCACTGTTGTGGTCGGCCTGTCTGGGTTGCCCCCCTTGGGTTGTACCGTGGCGGAGATCTTTGTGGGCTATACTCGGCCTTGTCTCAGGATGGTAAGTTGGTGGTTGAAGATATCCCTCTAGTGGTGTGGGGGATGTGCTTTGGCAAAGTGGGTGGGCCTTATTATTATTCGACCATGCTGGTCATTTATGAACATTTGAACATCTTGGTCATGTTCTGTTATAATCTCTACCCGGCACAGCCAGAAGAGGACTGGCCACCCCA
>NC_068433.1:25194027-25249031 GCF_023373465.1 Oncorhynchus keta | reverse complement strand
CACCCGGATCTGACTGGATGTAATACAGCCACCATCCAGACTGACTGGAACCTCTGACTGGATGTAATACAGCCACCATCCAGACAGACTGACTGGAACCTCTGACTGGATGTAATACAGCCACCATCCAGACAGACTGACTGGAACCTCTGACTGGATGTAATACAGCCACCCAGACCATCCAGACAGACTGACTGGAACCTCTGACTGGATGTAATACAGCCACCATCCAGACAGACTGACTGGAACCTCTGACTGGATGTAATACAGCCACCATCCAGACAGACTGACTGGAACCTCTGACTGGATGTAATACAGCCACCATCCAGACAGACTGACTGGAACCTCTGACTGGATGTAATACAGCCACCATCCAGACAGACTGACTGGAACCTCTGACTGGATGTAATACAGCCACCCTCCAGACAGACTGACTGGAACCTCTGACTGGATGTAATACAGCCACCATCCAGACAGACTGACTGGAACCTCTGACTGGATGTAATACAGCCACCATCCAGACAGACTGACTGGAACCTCTGACTGGATGTAATACAGCCACCATCCAGACTGACTGGAACCTCTGACTGGAACCTCCAGACAGACTGACTGGATGTAATACAGCCACCATCCAGACAGACTGACTGGAACCTCTGACTGGATGTAATACAGCCACCATCCAGACAGACTGACTGGAACCTCTGACTGGATGTAATACAGCCACCATCCAGACAGACTGACTGGAACCTCTGACTGGATGTAATACAGCCACCATCCAGACAGACTGACTGGAACCTCTGACTGGATGTAATACAGACTGACTGGAACCTCTGACTGGATGTCCAGCCACCATCCAGACTGACTGGAACCTCTGACTGGATGTAATACAGCCACCATCCAGACAGACTGACTGGAACCTCTGACTGGATGTAATACAGCCACCATCCAGACAGACTGACTGGAACCTCTGACTGGATGTAATACAGCCACCATCCAGACAGAACTGACTGGAACCTCTGACTGGATGTAATACAGCCACCATCCAGACAGACTGACTGACTGACTGAGCCACCATCCAGACAGACTGGAACCTCTGACTGGATGTAATACAGCCACCATCCAGACAGACTGACTGGAACCTCTGACTGGATGTAATACAGCCACCATCCAGACAGACTGACTGGAACCTCTGACTGGATGTAATACAGCCACCATCCAGACAGACTGACTGGAACCTCTGACTGGATGTAATACAGCCACCATCCAGACAGACTGACTGGAACCTCTGACTGGATGTAATACAGCCACCATCCAGACAGACTGACTGGAACCTCTGACTGGATGTAATACAGCCACCATCAGACTGACAGACTGACTGGACTGAACCTCTGACTGGATGGAACCATCCAGACAGACTGACTGGAACTGACTGGATGTAATACAGCCACCATCCAGACAGACTGACTGGAACCTCTGACTGGATGTAATACAGCCACCATCCAGACAGACTGACTGGAACCTCTGACTGGATGTAATACAGCCACCATCCAGACAGACTGACTGGAACCTCTGACTGGATGTAATACAGCCACCATCCAGACAGACTGACTGGAACCTCTGACTGGATGTAATACAGCCACCATCCAGACAGACTGACTGGAACCTCTGACTGGATGTAATACAGCCACCATCCAGACAGACTGACTGGAACCTCTGACTGGATGTAATACAGCCACCATCCAGACAGACTGACTGGAACCTCTGACTGGATGTAATACAGCCACCATCCAGACAGACTGACTGGAACCTCTGACTGGATGTAATACAGCCACCATCCAGACAGACTGACTGGAACCTCTGACTGGATGACTGGAACCTCTGACTGGATGTAATACACCATCCAGACAGACTGACTGGAACCTCTGACTGGATGTAATACAGCCACCATCCAGACAGACTGACTGGAACCTCTGACTGGATGTAATACAGCCACCATCCAGACAGACTGACTGGAACCTCTGACTGGATGTAATACAGCCACCATCCAGACAGACTGACTGGAACCTCTGACTGGATGTAATACAGCCACCATCCAGACTGACTGGAACTGACTGGAACCTCTGACTGGATGTAATACAGCCACCATCCAGACATCCAGACAGACTGACTGGAACCTCTGACTGGATGTAATACAGCCACCATCCAGACAGAACTGACTGGAAGCCACCATCCTCTGACTGGATGTAATACAGCCACCATCCAGACAGACTGACTGGAACCTCTGACTGGATGTAATACAGCCACCATCCAGACAGACTGACTGGAACCTCTGACTGGATGTAATACAGCCACCATCCAGACAGACTGACTGGAACCTCTGACTGGATGTAATACAGCCACCATCCAGACAGACTGACTGGAACCTCTGACTGGATGTAATACAGCCACCATCCAGACAGACTGACTGGAACCTCTGACTGGATGTAATACAGCCACCATCCAGACAGACTGACTGGAACCTCTGACTGGATGTAATACAGCCACCATCCAGACAGACTGACTGGAACCTCTGACTGGATGTAATACAGCCACCATCCAGACAGACTGACTGGAACCTCTGACTGGATGTAATACAGCCACCATCCAGACAGACTGACTGGAACCTCTGACTGGATGTAATACAGCCACCATCCAGACAGACTGACTGGAACTGACTGGATGACTGGACTGAACCTCTGACTGGATACAGCCACCATCCCACAGACTGACTGGAACCTCTGACTGGATGTAATACAGCCACCATCCAGACAGACTGACTGGAACCTCTGACTGGAACCTCTGACTGGATGTAATACAGCCACCATCCAGACAGACTGACTGGAACCTCTGACTGGATGTAATACAGCCACCATCCAGACAGACTGACTGGAACCTCTGACTGGATGTAATACAGCCACCATCCAGACAGACTGACTGGAACCTCTGACTGGATGTAATACAGCCACCATCCAGACAGACTGACTGGAACCTCTGACTGGATGTAATACAGCCACCATCCAGACAGACTGACTGGAACCTCTGACTGGATGTAATACAGCCACCATCCAGACAGACTGACTGGAACCTCTGACTGGATGTAATACAGCCACCATCCAGACAGACTGACTGGAACCTCTGACTGGATGTAATACAGCCACCATCAGACAGACTGACTGGAACAGACTCCAGACAGACTGACTGGAACCTCTGACTGGATGTAATACAGCCACCATCCAGACAGACTGACTGGAACCTCTGACTGGATGTAATACAGCCACCATCCAGACAGACTGACTGGAACCTCTGACTGGATGTAATACAGCCACCATCCAGACAGACTGACTGGAACCTCTGACTGGATGTAATACAGCCACCATCCAGACTGGATGTAATACAGCCACTCCAGACAGACTGGAACCTCTGACTGGATGTAATACAGCCACCATCCAGACAGACTGACTGGAACCTCTGACTGGATGTAATACAGCCACCATCCAGACAGACTGACTGGAACCTCTGACTGGATGTAATACAGCCACCATCCAGACAGACTGACTGGAACCTCTGACTGGATGTAATACAGCCACCATCCAGACAGACTGACTGGAACCTCTGACTGGATGTAATACAGCCACCATCCAGACAGACTGACTGGAACCTCTGACTGGATGTAATACAGCCACCATCCAGACAGACTGACTGGAACCTCTGACTGGATGTAATACAGCCACCATCCAGACAGACTGACTGGAACCTCTGACTGGATGTAATCCAGCCACCATCCAGACAGACTGACTGGAACCTCTGACTGGATGTAATACAGCCACCATCCACTGGAACAGACTGACTGGAACCTCCAGACAGACTGACTGACTGGATGTAATACAGCCACCATCCAGACAGACTGACTGGAACCTCTGACTGGATGTAATACAGCCACCATCCACCTCTGACTGGACAGACTCCAGACAGACTGACTGGAACCTCTGACTGGATGTAATACAGCCACCATCCAGACAGACTGACTGGAACCTCTGACTGGATGTAATACAGCCACCATCCAGACAGACTGACTGGAACCTCTGACTGGATGTAATACAGCCACCATCCAGACAGACTGACTGGAACCTCTGACTGGATGTAATACAGCCACCATCCAGACAGACTGACTGGAACCTCTGACTGGATGTAATACAGCCACCATCCAGACAGACTGACTGGAACCTCTGACTGGATGTAATACAGCATCCACCATCCAGACAGACTGACTGGAACCTCTGACTGGATGTAATACAGCCACCATCCAGACAGACTGACTGGAACCTCTGACTGGATGTAATACAGCCACCATCCAGACAGACTGACTGGAACCTCTGACTGGATGTAATACAGCCACCATCCAGACAGACTGACTGGAACCTCTGACTGGATGTAATACAGCCACCATCCAGACAGACTGACTGGAACCTCTGACTGGATGTAATACAGCCACCATCCAGACAGACTGACTGGAACCTCTGACTGGATGTAGCCATACAGAGAACCCACCATCCAGACAGACTGACTGGAACCTCTGACTGGATGTAATACAGCCACCATCCAGACAGACTGACTGGAACCTCTGACTGGATGCCACCATCCAGACAGACCTGGAACCATCCAGACAGACTGACTGGAACCTCTGACTGGATGTAATACAGCCACCATCCAGACAGACTGACTGGAACCTCTGACTGGATGTAATACAGCCACCATCCAGACAGACTGACTGGAACCTGACTGGAACCTCTGACTGGATGTAATACAGCCACCATCCAGACAGACTGACTGGAACCTCTGACTGGATGTAATACAGCCACCATCCAGACAGAGACTGGAACTGACTGGAACCTCTGACTGGAATGACTGGAATACAGCCACCATCCAGACAGACTGACTGGAACCTCTGACTGGATGTAATACAGCCACCATCCAGACAGACTGACTGGAACCTCTGACTGGATGTAATACAGCCACCATCCAGACAGACTGACTGGAACCTCTGACTGGATGTAATACAGCCACCATCCAGACAGACTGACTGGAACCTCTGACTGGATGTAATACAGCCACCATCCAGACAGACTGACTGGAACCTCTGACTGGATGTAATACAGCCACCATCCAGACAGACTGACTGGAACCTCTGACTGGATGTAATACAGCCACCATCCAGACAGACTGACTGGAACCTCTGACTGGATGTAATACAGCCACCATCCACTGGAACTGACTGGACTGACTGGAACCTCTGACTGGATGTAATACAGCCACCATCCAGACAGACTGACTGGAACCTCTGACTGGATGTAATACAGCCACCATCCAGACAGACTGACTGGAACCTCTGACTGGATGTAATACAGCCACCATCCAGACAGACTGACTGGAACCTCTGACTGGATGTAATACAGCCACCATCCAGACAGACTGACTGGAACCTCTGACTGGATGAGCCACCATCCAGACAGACTGACTGGAACCTCTGACTGGATGTAATACAGCCACCATCCAGACAGACTGACTGGAACCTCTGACTGGATGTAATACAGCCACCATCCAGACAGACTGACTGGAACCTCTGACTGGATGTAATACAGCCACCATCCAGACAGACTGACTGGAACCTCTGACTGGATGTAATACAGCCACCATCCAGACAGACTGACTGGAACCTCTGACTGGATGTAATACAGCCACCATCCAGACAGACTGACTGGAACCTCTGACTGGATGTAATACAGCCACCATCCAGACAGACTGACTGGAACCTCTGACTGGATGTAATACAGCCACCATCCAGCCACCACAGACAGACTGGAACCTCTGACTGGATGTAATACAGCCACCATCCAGACAGACTGACTGGAACCTCTGACTGGATGTAATACAGCCACCATCCAGACTGACTGGAACCTCTGACTGGAACCTCCAGACAGACTGACTGGAACCTCTGACTGGATGTAATACAGCCACCATCCAGACAGACTGACTGGAACCTCTGACTGGATGTAATACAGCCACCATCCAGACAGACTGACTGGAACCTCTGACTGGATGTAATACAGCCACCATCCAGACAGACTGACTGGAACCTCTGACTGGATGTAATACAGCCACCATCCAGACAGACTGACTGGAACCTCTGACTGGATGTAATACAGCCACCATCCAGACAGACTGACTGGAACCTCTGACTGGATGTAATACAGCCACCATCCAGACAGACTGACTGGAACCTCTGACTGGATGTAATACAGCCACCATCCAGACAGACTGACTGGAACTGACTACAGCCACCTGACTGGAACCTCTGACTAATACAGCCACCATCCAGACAGACTGACTGGAACCTCTGACTGGATGTAATACAGCCACCATCCAGACAGACTGACTGGAACCTCTGACTGGATGTAATACAGCCACCATCCAGACAGACTGACTGGAACCTCTGACTGGATGTAATACAGCCACCATCCAGACAGACTGACTGGAACCTCTGACTGGATGATACAGCCACCATCCAGACAGACTGACTGGAACCTCTGACTGGATGTAATACAGCCACCATCCAGACAGACTGACTGGAACCTCTGACTGGATGTAATACAGCCACCATCCAGTACTGGACTGACTGGAACCTCTGACTGGATGTAATACAGCCACCATCCAGACAGACTGACTGGAACCTCTGACTGGATGTAATACAGCCACCATCCAGACAGACTGACTGGAACCTCTGACTGGATGTAATACAGCCACCATCCAGACAGACTGACTGGAACCTCTGACTGGATGTAATACAGCCACCATCCTCTGACTGGATGTAATACAGTCACCATCCAGACAGACTGGAACCTCTGACTGGATGTAATACAGCCACCATCCAGACAGACTGACTGGAACCTCTGACTGGATGTAATACAGCCACCATCCAGACAGACTGACTGGAACCTCTGACTGGATGTAATACAGCCACCATCCAGACAGACTGACTGGAACCTCTGACTGGATGTAATACAGCCACCATCCAGACAGACTGACTGGAACCTCTGACTGGATGTAATACAGCCACCATCCAGACAGACTGACTGGAACCTCTGACTGGATGTAATACAGCCACCATCCAGACTGACTGACTGGAACCTCTGACTGGATGTAATACAGCCACCATCCAGACAGACTGACTGGAACCTCTGACTGGATGTAATACAGCCACCATCCAGACAGACTGACTGGAACCTCTGACTGGATGTAATACAGCCACCATCCAGACAGACTGACTGGAACCTCTGACTGGATGTAATACAGCCACCATCCAGACAGACTGACTGGAACCTCTGACTGGATGTAATACAGCCACCATCCAGACAGACTGACTGGAACCTCTGACTGGATGTAATACAGCCACCATCCAGACAGACTGACTGGAACCTCTGACTGGATGTAATACAGCCACCATCCAGACAGAGAGAATCGCCTCAGGCAGCCAAGCCTATACAACACCCCTAATCAGCCGCGATCCCAAATACTACAAACCCCAATACGAAAAACATATAAACCCATGTCACACCCTGGCCTGACCAAACATTTAACGAAAACACAAAATACAATGACCAAGGAGTGACAATCTCATCCTGTTCTACTGAATGTGGGGGAGGAGTGGATTTTAATGAAGTAAAAAAAGGACTCACTCAGATATGTAAATATATAGAGTTAAAATATGTAATGTGCCACATACAGTATAAATGAAACCTGGAAATGCGATATATAAATCCAATCCATTATTGATTAGGTAGGACTTTGCATCGCAGTGTATTATTGTATAATTATTTATGTGGGCACACTAATAAGTATTAGAGTGTAAAAATGAGTGATTACACTTGCTTCATTGTACTACATTAATAATTTATCAGTAATAGGTTCATTGTAAAAATGTGTGCAGCCATTTTATTTTATTTACCCTTTATAACATTTCTATTTGTGTGTTTCAGTTGTGGGTGTTCCTCTGATCATCAACAAGTGAGTGGGGGACTCCGTGGAGCTGCTGGCAAGCTTAGAGAGGGGACATTTCAAATTATTTTTTTAATTATTTCACCAGGTAGGCTAGTTGAGAACAAGTTCTCATTTACAAATGCAACCTGGCCAATATAAAGCAAAGCAGTGTGACACAGACAACAAGACAGAGTTACACATGGAATAAACAATAAACAAGCCAATAACACAATGAACAAGTCAATGACACAGTAGAAAAAAAGAAAGTCTATATACAGTGTGTGCAAATGGCATGAGGTAGGCACTAAATAGGCCATGGTAGCGAAGAATTACAATTTAGCAGATTAACACTGGAGTGATAAATGAGCAGATGATGTGCAAGTAAAGATACTGATGTGAAAAAGAGCAGAAAAGTACATTAAAACAGTATGGGGATGAGGTAGGTAGATTGGGTGGGCTATTTACAGATGGACTATGTACAGCTACAGCGATCGGTTAGCTGCTCAGATAGCTGATGTTTAAAGTTGGTGAGGGAAATAAGTCTCCAGCTTCAGCAATCTTCGCAATTAGTTCCAGTCACTGGCAGCAGAGAACTGGAAGGAAAGGCAGCCAAAGCAGGTGTTGGCTTTGGAGATGATCAGTGAGATATACCTGCTGGAACATGTGCTATGGGTGCGTGTTGTTATTGTGACCAGTTGTTACACACGCCTCTGTGAAGAGGGAACGCAACACCCTGCTACAACTCAACTCCCAGTGAAGTGAAAGAGGTATGGGACTGTAGGTGCGAGTAAGGACGACAAAGGCAGATAGTGGTACCGTTTACAAGGAATTTATTCCGTCACACGGTAATATGGGGAAAAGGGGCTGGACGGAACCAAAGCAAAGAAAGTAAATCTAAAAGCCCCCTCTCCTACCTTACCTGCCTACCCACTACTTACCTAATTTAGCACCACCTGGTGTCCTAACCAAAATACAGGGGGTGGTCCGCCCAGGTCTTACCTAGTGTGCCTAGACGGTGGTATATGTATGCTCGTGGGCCTCTTGCCTAAGCACTCCCTAGGTGGCTTCCCCTTCCCCTGGGAACAAATGAAACACAATAATACAAACTTCACAACAAAACCTGAGAAAAAAACTAACTCAGGACATTAAAGAAGCTCTGACAAAGCAACAAACACAGAACATACCAAAGCTGCTCCCAACAACAACTGACATAGTACATACCAACTCTGTTAGCAACAACCAACCTGATATAAACCTCAGCCATCAACCTCCTCTCTCAGCAATCATCTTTCAGTAATGACCTCCCAGCAATGATCTCTCACTGAGAACAACCAACACAGTATCTAACCCATAGCCATCAGCCTCCTCTCTCAGCAATGAATCACCCTTCTGAACTGAACACTGGCTTTTATATGGCTTCAGAAGGAATGGGTAATTGGAGACAGCTACGTCTTGATGAGGGGGCGGGGTCAGATCCAATCATCAATGGGGCTGACCAATCAGCTGCTTGGGGAGAATTCAGGAAGCCATTTGGTAACAAAATGGATTGCACTGTGATAGACTGCATCCAGTTTGCTAAGTAGAGTATTGAAAGCTATTTTGTAGATGACATCGCCAAAGTCGAGGATCGAAAGGATAGTCAGTTTTACTAGAGTAAGTTTGGCGGCGTGAGGCAGATGTTTAATATGAGTCTGGAAAGAGAGTTTAGGGTCTAGCCAGACACCTAGGTATTTATAGTTGTCCACATATTCTAGGTCAGAACTGTCCAGGGTGGTGATGCTAGTCGGGCGGGCGGGTGCGGGCAGTGTACAGTTGAAAAGCATACATTTGGATTTACTAGCGTTTAAGAGCAGTTGGAATGCACGGAAGGAGTGTTGTATGGCATTGAAACTCGTTTGGAGGTTAGTTAGCACAGTGTCCAAGGAAGGGCAGTGTCCATTGGTCCATTGGAGTTGAAGTATATGGGAAAGGAGAATTAAACTCAGAAGTTGTATATTCACCTGGATCCCAGTTTGAGGGGAGACTAAAGATGAACACCAAAAACTTCAGTTTAACAGTCAGACTGCAAGACTCAGAGGATTTTCTACTTACAGGTGAAGGGGACAAAGGTCACATTGGCAGTAAGACCATCACTCTGAAGGTCCACGGCAGGCTGTTAATAACATTTTTGCATCCTATTTTGATATAATTCTTATTTATATCCATAACCATGGCTGATGATCTTTAAACTATAACACAGGTTTTGTGGTTTCATACTGACCTTACTCACCAAGCGTTATTCAATTTCCATCACATTTTCATGTCGTCTTTCTCCTGGTGGTATGGCTACGGTAGTGTTCATTTAGAAGACTGATTGAGTCTCTCTCTCTCTCCTGGTTGGTCAGAACCTATAACTACGGTGGCGATCCAGACAGACATCAAGCTTTTGGCCAACCACTCCTGTACGGTACGGCTGGTGTGCAACGTGTCCTGCTACCCCAACATTAGCTACACCTGGGAAAGAGACAATGAGATCTACGGGGACGCCCAGCAGATTCACTTCTCTCTCTCACCTGCAGAGAGAGACATCAGTGTAAAGTGTAATGCCTCCAACCTAGTCATTTGGAAAACTGCCTTTGAGACAGGAAAGTGTAGTAATGACACACCACCCCAGGTACCTAGATATCATAATAATCCCTTCTATACACTTTTCAGTGTGCTTATACGTTGATGTTGTCAAATATAATATGTAGTGCATGTGATTATGTTGGATGTATATGATATAGAGCCATTTAGTCTTTATCATGTTGAATAGTCTATTCATGTGTGTTGTACAATATTTGACAGGACTGGTGTAGTATACCATCTACATCGGAATATCAGTAGGAGGCGCTGTGGTGCTGATCCTCACTGTAGCTGTGGCAGTGTGCTACTGCAGGGGCCGAAGCAACACTGGTATGTACAGCTTAGGGGCCTCAATTGTACTTAAAGTGGCATTTCAGGTGGTTCTAGAAGTATTCTTCAGCTGGTTTGATTTTTGGGGGGATTTGCTAGAACTTAGAAAAAGAGTGAGACCCCTCATTAATTCCTGAGTATGTTTGTTGATATCCTGTTTCTGATTGGTTGATATTTTGTTCTTATAAAACACAGCAGATCTAACTGACATCACAATATATGCTGATGTTATGGACAACACAATAATTAGAGATGTAAGTATACATTGCCTTATTATGTATCTGAATGTGTTAAAGCTGTATGTACTGTATTGTAATTGGCTGTATTTTGATTCCAGACTACATCAAACAGTCATGTAAACCCAATATCCATCTGTGAAACTGTCAATGATCTGGTTATCCCAAGATTGAACAAGGTAAGATATAAATGGTCATAATGGTAAAATGTATGTGATTTAATGGAAGACTATGTAGTCTACTTTGAGAAAAGTCACTACCTTTCTTGATGCTGAAACAGTTTCTTCTTGATTATCTGTCACATGTAGCCGCAGACTCTGTATGATAAGATTACATTTGGACAACCAGAAGGACCCCAATCTCCCTACCAGGAAGTACTGTGAACTGAACAGGATGTGGTCATAGGCTGTGCCTTCAATAGATATGGAACTCTCTGCATCCTCTGCAATTTACAGTTGTATATTCTGTAGATAGGCCTAGATATTACTGTTAAATTTAATCACAAACTACACTATTTGCTTCTATTTCCTTCTCCCTTTGATGATTCTTATATATACAGTATATCATAAGGCCTTATACCTTTCTTTGAAGGCCTAGATACAATTAGAAAATTCGGAAATGGGTAATAGGCAGAAGAAGGCGTGGTGATCAGATAAGCTCATGTCGAATTTCTATTTTCTAGATTAAAGAAAATAGTTTTAGTTAATAGTATGACATTGATTAGTGAGGTTGATTTATGCCTGTGAATAGAAAGTGTACTATTTTGCATTAGGATTATGTGCTCGCCAGGCATCAATGAGGTTGTAATCAGAGAGTATATGCTTTAGATCCTTGGTTACGTGTTGATTGTAAGTGGTCTTATTTGATTTGTCTGCATGTCCAAAATGGCATTCATGTCTGTCCCAATTACCAGATGGAATTCAATTCATTCTAAAAAAAAATATGCTGATCAGAGAATCAAAAATAATTTTACCTTATTTGCATGCCTTGAGTGCTTTGCATTTAGAGTGAATTGTAATTAACTCTCATGACTGTATTTGTTAGCGAAAGAGACATGATTGTTGTATTGAATGTTTTCAGTACTGTAGCCTTCACCAAGTGAATGTCTAAGTGGATATGTTATCTTAAAAATTAAACTCATCATGACAACACATTACATATATCATAAAGCCCCTGAGGGCCTAGTTACACCCTAACACACTGGTCTGAAACTCCTGGTTTAGTCAAATTATGCCGGCTTGCAAAGGGATGTGTCATTTCTATTGGAATCCTGCCAAAGTTAGGATATCCAATCATTTAAACTTTCAGTCACACGCAACCTGCATTCAGAATGACTGTTGGGGTAGGGAAGATTGATTTTGATTTTGAGAATTTCTAAATCATATAAACTGGAACAAACAGATCAGTAATGGGTGAAATAAGTCCAACTACTAACAGATTGGATTAGTTTAGAAAAATCTATGTTATCTATGTTTGTGTAGCATAAGATTAATCAACCAGTACATGCAAATACACAGGTATTGAAATAAACCATTCTGAAAATCAACCTGTGAAGAGATAATGCTGGAATAATGATAATGATGATGATTGGTGTCGTTTTGAGTTGTTTTGAGCAAACCTTAATTTTGTATTTTACTAAACAAGCGTGTTCAAATACAACTGACTTTAAGCAGAGTTTGTTGATTAAAGACTCATTGGCTCAAAGTCTTGTCATTTTTAAGTCCACTCAACTTGCATAGAAATGCTAATTAAGCAATTGGTTAAGTTTGACTTTTTTAGTGCAAAGTGTGTGAAATTAAAAGCCTGAGGAACTTCACATTAGGTCACTTGTTTGTCATAGTTAAGGGGTCATGGTTTGCTCTCTTCATCTTTAGCAGTGTGGGTTTGTGAAGGAAGGCACTCAGTGAAGATGTCTTTTCCCGCTGTGATCAGAGAGTCAAATAGAGAAATGGTTGTAATCATATGCAAAAAACTGTGAAAACCTTGTTGCTGGGCTGTTGAGTACACATGTAAAGTTGTGCAGGGATTCGTCCTTTTCAGAAAGAAGAATGACAATGTTCTGGCATCATACATTTTCTGTAGTTCACTTGTTAATTCCTCTCTTTTACATTCAATCTATCACTGTGATCACTGCTTTCCTGGGTTATTACTTTGAACAGTTGACAGACTGTAACTCAAGAACATCTACATGCAGTTTGACCTCCAAATAGCTACGACATAAACCAAATGATAAACATGCCATGACCTCAAACCTTCGACACCTCTCCTAGTGACATTAAAGATTGTGCTGAACATGTCAACATGACCAGGTATGGTAAATGCAATATTGACTATCCACTAAGTTTATTTCTCTGATATATACTATAGTTATCTCTTCCTCCTACAGAAATACCACAATTCTAATGTAAGAGGAAGTTGTGTAGAGATGAACATGACATCAGATGCTATTTTTTCTGTTTCTCTTCATGCATCTGCACCTTTCTAATTCTGTCAAAGCCCCATTCGTGCCACAGACGCAGGAACTGTCGGGGTCCGGAGGACTTGCCAGAGGCTTAGAATGGAGTACACTTTATGTGCAACTCTGCGATGATGATGATTAATGCATTTCTCTGTATTTTGAATATTGTTAGCTAACTATTAACTTTATTGGACGAGAAAATGTTTCATTCATAGAATATGAAGTATGTCATATATGCACAAAAAAATGTGGTAGCAGATGATGACGTTGTTTGGTTAGACTGTGTTTACCGAATACAGAGTAATGGAGTTGTTGGTCACTACAGCTTTTAATCAGGTTGCA
This sequence comes from Oncorhynchus keta, assembly GCF_023373465.1. Lineage (NCBI taxonomy): Eukaryota > Metazoa > Chordata > Actinopteri > Salmoniformes > Salmonidae > Oncorhynchus > Oncorhynchus keta. Next base: position 25,234,988 of record NC_068433.1, on the reverse strand, counting down.
GCATGAGCCTGAGAAACATGTTGTTCTCAGTTATGATGAAAGCCAAGATGAAAATGCACACACACTGTTATGATATTTTTGCTCTCTCTCTTTCACTCGCTCTCTAACCCATTTCTCTTTCTCTTTTGTTCTCTGTATCTATTTCTCTATCATTTTTTCTCTTTCTCTCTCTGTCTCACTCTCTCTCTTCCTGTAACGGCGTTCTTCGTTTGTAGAAAGAGAGTCGGACCGAAATGCAGCGTGGTTGTTACTCATGAACTTTAATGAAGGATCGCGATACATGAACATAACTATTACAAATACAAAAACAACAAATGGAACGTGAAACCTAATTACAGCCTATCTGGTGAAACTACACAGAGACAGGAACAATCACCCACGAAATACACAGTGAAACCCCGGCTACCTAAATACGGTTCCCAATCAGAGACAACGAGAATCACCTGACTCTGAGAACCGCCTCAGGCAGCCAAGCCTATACAACACCCCTACTCAGCCGCAATCCCAATAACTACAAAAACCCCAATACGAAATAGAACAAATAAACCCATGTCACACCCTGGCCTACCCAAATATATAACGAAAACACAAAATACAATGACCAAGGCGTGACACTTCCCCCGATTCCTCTATCTCCCTCTGTCTTTCTCTACAACCTTGAGTCGTCTGCTCATAAAGTAACAAAACTACCGGTATCTGTGAAACACCACGACCATTAACCACACAACCAGCAGCAGCTAGGAGACACATGCTCCAAAACCACCACCATCAGACTGATCAACACAGTGACAGACCCCAAACACAGCTACGCCTCATCGTCTAACTCTCAATCTGAGTGAAGGGTTATTTTAAGAGAGGAATTATAGAATGTGGCTTCCTTTTCAACTAACATACAGGAATTATTTTATAGAACAGCAGCCCTCATCAAAAGGAAGTCTCTGCTCTATCTCATCTCTACTCGTTCTTCTCTGTGTGTTTTGGCTACTATCCTGAGTTATTACTTTGAACAGTTGACAGACCTACCTCGTTTGTGCTGTAACTCAAGAACATCTACATGCAGTTGACGTCCAAATAACTAAAACATAAACTAAATTATAAATATGCCATGAAGTTAAACTTTAAAGATTGGACTAAATATGTTTTTATCCACAAAATTCCTTCCTCAAATCTTTACTATAGTTTATTGCGCTCTTCCACCCACAAAAAGACCACATTGTTGCTGTGCCCACGCCTTTTACAGTAAGATGAAGTTGTGTAGATATTAACATGACATCAGATGCTATTTCTTTGTGTTTCGCTTAAAGCATCGGAGGACATGCTGGTGTTGACAGTCACTTACCAGAGGCTCAGAATTGAGCACACTTCACTTGTCCAGCGCCCCTGGAGAAATGAGGGTTAAGTGCCTTGCTCAAGGGCACGTTAACAGATTCTTCACGAGCGATTCGAACTATCAACATTTCGATTGCTGGCCCAGCACTATAATCGCTTGGCTACCTGCTGATTGGAGAACACATTGGGAGGGATCTTCCACCATTCCTTCATACAGAATCTTTCCAAATCCTTGATATCATTTGTCTGCGCTTATGGCCTGCCCTATTCAATTCAAACCACAGGTTTTCAATGGGGTTCAAGAGCCATTGCAACATGTATTTTTCGGCTCAACGCTTGTCGGAAGAAGTGGACCAAGGTGCAGCGTGGTACGTGTTCATGATACTTTATTTAGTGAGAGTTGCGAAGAGCTGTGTGTGTGTGTGTGTGTTGATGGTAAAACATGTGTTTCGCTAGTCCCTCCAGGTTCTGTTGTCTCCATTTCTCTGCTGCCCAGGCTGCTGTGTGGTTTACTGGTGGTGTCTCCCTTTCTACTGGTGTCCATCATACTGATGGTGAAATGCTGCAAGGCTCGAGATGACCACTTTCTTTCAGTGTGTATCTACAATCAACTTATCCAGCTTGATATTCTCCTTCTTTATGCCATTCTCTTATATCCCTGTTATCAAGTAATGATGACTCAAATGGTTCGTTTCAAATGTAAATAGACAAAGTGTCCAGGGGCAGCAATTTCTGATAAATGTCTTCTATATAAAAATTTAAAAAGTCAAACTAACCTTTTCATTACTTTTGATGGATTACATGTTAGAGCTGTGCAGTTGAAAGAGCAGTTGAATCAGAACTCAAACGCTGCTCTCTATCCATTATATATTTCTAAAGGCATGTGGTAAAACAGCCAAGTCTGCTCAAGACGACGAAACAAAATATTACACTTACCTCTCTTTAATTTTAGTTTGTCAATTAAACAAGAGTGTATCGTCTGTTATTGTTTAAAGACCCAGTTCAGTAAAAACTATTATTCTACACAGCAAAATCATATTTTAAGACATCAAAACTATGTAATAACACATACGGAACCATGTAGTAACCAAAAAATGTGAAACAAAAAGTAAACAAATTTAAACATATGTTATATTTGAGATGAAAGCATTGCACACTCTTGGCATTCTCTCAACCAGCTTCATGAAGTAGTCACTTGGAATGCATTTCAAGTAACAGGTGAGCATTGTTAAAAGTTATTTTGTAGAATTACTTTTCTTCTTAATGTGTTTGAGCCAATCTGTTGTGTTGTGACAAGGTAGGGATTGTATACAGAAGATAGCCCTATTTGGTAAAAGACCAAGTCCATATTATGACTAGAACAGCTCAAATAAGCAAAAATGACAGTCCATCAATACTTTAGGACATGAAGGCCAATCAATCTGGAAAATTTCAAGAACTTTAAAAGTTTCTTCAAGTGCAGTCGCAAAAGCGCGATGATGAAACTGGCTCTCGTGAGAACAGCCACAGGAAAGGAAGACCCAGAGTTACCTCTGATGCAAATAAATGCTTCACAGAGTTCAAGTAACAGACATCTCAAAATCAACTGTTCAGAGGAATCAGAGTGAATCAGGCCTTCATGGTCGAATTGCTGCAAAGAAACCACTACTAAAGGACACCGATAAGAAGAAGAGACTTGCTTGGGACAAGAAACACGACCAATGGACATTAGACCAGTGGAAATCTGTACTTTGGACTGATGACTCCAAACTTGAGATTTTTGGTTCCAACCGCCGTGCCTTTTGTGAGACGCAGAGTAGGTGAAACGATGAACTCCCCATGTGTGGTTCCCACCATGAAGCTTGGAGGTGGAGGTGTGATGGTGTTGGGGTGATTTGCTGGGACAATGACCCAAAACACACATCCAGGCTGTGTTTGGGCTATTTGACCAAGAAGGAGAGTGATGGAGTGCTGCGTCAGTTGACCTTGCATCCACAATAATCCAACCTCAACCCAGTTGAGATGGTTTGGAGTGAGTTGGACCGCAGAGTGAAGGAAAAGCTGCCAACAAGTGCTCAGCATGTGTTGGAACTCCTTCAAGACTGTTGGAAAAGCATTCCTCATTAAGCTTGTTGAGAAAATGCCAAGAGTGTGTAAACCTGTCATCAAGGAGCATCTAAAATATAAAATAGATTTAGATTTGTTTAACACTTTTTTGGTTACTACTTGATTCCATATGTGTTATTTCATAGTTCAGATGTCTTCACTATTATTCTATGTAGAAAATAGTCAAAATAAAGAAAATCCCTTGAATGAGTAGATGTGTCCTGGTACTGTATATGGGGATGTGTGTTGTATTTTTATGTTGTATTAATTCAAGGGTTTGGTCAAATAAAAAGGATGATTACCACAACATTGTATTTCTTTGAAATATAAATTAATTTAAGGACATATTCCTTTTACAGTCTGTATTGAAGGAGAGTGAAAGGAGGGAAAAATGGCTACCTAAGTATGCTTCCCAATCAGAGACAACGATAGACAGCTGTCCCTGATTGAGAACCATACCCGGCCAAAACATAGAAATACAAAATCATAGATAACAAAACATAGAATGCCCACCACAAATCACACCCTGACCAAACCAAATAGAGACATTAAAAGGCTCTCTAAGGTCAGGGCGTGACATTAACTCACCACAGGTTAATGAAAAGGATGTGCTTGAAATGATGCACATAACTCTGCAATGTTGGGTTGTATTAGGTCATTTTCCACACACGGCGTATGCCTACATTTAGTTTTCATGCTAGTGAGGGCTGGGAATTCACTCTTACATAGGTACGTGGTTGCAAAGGGCATCAGTGTCTTAACAGAGTGATTTGCCGAGGCTGGATACTTTGAGAGCAGCCCTATCCAGAAATCTGGCAGTGGTTTCTGATTTTCACAGAACCGCTTGTTGCAATTTCGATGAGGCCCTCTTGTTCAGATATCGGTAAGTGGACTGGAAGGAAGGCATGAAAGGGATAACGAATCCAGTTGTTAGTGTTATTGCGCACCCAACTCACTCAAATGCTTCGCTACATCACATTTGACATTGTCCGTAAGCTTGAGTTTATTTGCACACAAAAAAAATCATACAATGATGGAAAGACCTGTGTGTTGTCCTCGTTAATGCAGACAGAGAAGAGCTCCAACTTCTTAATCATAGCCTCAACTTTGTCCCGCACATTGAATATAGTTGCGGAGAGCCACTGTAATCCTAGATTCAGACCATTCAGGCGAGAAAAAACATCACCCAGGTAGGCCAGTCGTGTTAGAAACTCGTCATCGTGCAACCGGTCAGACAAGTGAAAATGATGGTCAGTAAAGAAAACGTTAAGCTCGTCTCTCAATTCAAAACACGTGTCAATACTTTGCCCCTTGATAACCAGCGCACGTCTGTATGTTGCAAACGTCTTACATGGTCGCTGCCCATATCATTGCATAGTGCAGAAAATACATGAGAGTTCAGGGGCCTTGCTTTAACAAAGTTATGTATGTAATATATATATATTTATTTATATGAATCACATTTTTATATGATGTACCACCGACGGCATTGCGCTTAACCCTAATTCTCTCCCAACCGGGAGGAACTGAGCTCTAGGATCATAATGCCTCAGGACTACCTTGCCTGTCCCCAGTCCACCTGGTCGTGCTGCAGCCCCAGTCCACCTGTTCCGCCTGCGGCTATGGAACCCTGACCTGTTCACTACTTTGTCCCGGACCTGCTGCTTTTGACTCTCTCTCTACCGCGCCTGCTGCTATCTCGACCTCTGAGTGCTCGGCTATGAAAAGCCAACTGACATTTACTCCAAAGGTTCTGACATGTTGCAACCTCTACAACCACTTCCATTATTATTTGATCCTGCTGGTCATCTATGAACGTTTGAACATCTTGAAGAACAATCTGGTCTTAATGGCCATGTACTCTTATTATCTCCACCTGGCACCGCCAGAAGAGGACTGGCCACCCCTCAGAGCCTTGTTCCTCTCTAGAGTTTTTCCTAGCCACTGTGCATCTACATCTGCATTTCTTGCTGTTTGGTGTTTTAGGCTGGGTTTCTGTATAGCACTTTGTGACATCTGCTGATGTATAAAGGGCTTTATAAATACATTTGATTGATTGATTGATTGATTGATTATTTCGATATTGTGATCCACAATAAGAATGTGGAGTAGTTACAGGCCTGTCCCTGAAGGCGGCAATAAGAAACCCCAGATGTTTATCATAGTATACTAACTAAAGGTGAAGTCTGTAGCTGTTTTCCCCTGTAACCTTTCTCTCCCCATGTTGGTTTCTTCACACGTTGTACATGTGTCCCACAATCTACACTCTCCACTTTACTTACAAGCCCTTAACCAACAATGCAGTTTAGAAAATACCCCCCAAAAAGTAAAAAAAATCATGTATATAAATAAATGAGTCAAAAAATAATTTACAAAAAGAAAAGCAATTGAAAAAAAGTTAAAATATGAAAATAATAAACAATAGACAAACGTAAACAATACACACACACACACAAACAAACCACACACACCAACACAAGACACACACAATATAGTACATGACCAATAGCCCTAATACACATCACATATACAGACACATTTAAATACATCCATAAACAACACAATAACAAACATATCTATGTAGACAGTAGCTAAAAGTATTACTCATAACAGAACCATGTGAGGTTGTGTGTGTGTGTGTGTGTGTGTGTGTGTGTGTGTGTGTGTGTGTGTGTGCGTGCGTGCGTGCGTGCGTGCGTGTGTGCGCGCGCGCGCGTTTGTGTATTAGTGAGAATAATCTCTAGAATATTACTCTGCTTTTCTGGGTATGGTGAAGTGGTGTGATCTAAGCAGACTGTCATCATATAGGAAGTAGAGGGGTTTGTTAGAAGGACTGTAGTTATAGAGAAAGTCACTTGTCTGTGGGGACAGAATGGAGCACACCTTGTTCTGTTTGCTACTATGTAAGTACTGAGTTAGTGTGTTTGTTTATGAACACTTATTACCTCATTTAATAAGAATTTAAGGGGAAAAGGAATAAGACATTAATCAAAATGAAGACAGTTTCATGCTTTAGCTTTGTTTTTGGTGTTTCAGCCCTTATTGAGGAAACATTAATAAATGTCACTCAAAGGAAATTGCAGCAAATATTGTGTAGAAAGTGACCATTCTACATTGATGTTGCATCTCTGTGAGAACCTGATATTGTATAGCCGATGTCATGCAGACCTGGTTAGTGTGGTGGTGTGCATTTAACCAGGTCTTCACTCAGGAACTAAAGAGTGCTGCCAACTCAGTGGTTGCAAAATGTGCTGTCAATGACAATGAATATAAAATGTTTGTTGGATGTGTTGTAGTATGAAGAAGTGATTATTGTAAATGTTTGTGGGTTCCTTCACTACAGTTATAGTAAACTGTGTTAAGAGATTAATGAGGGGTGTTTTGGTGTTTGTGGTCTCTCTGTGTGCAGAACACGGGAAGTCAGCGGCCATTTAAAGCTGCAGTCCGTAAATCAAACTACAATAGAATGGCCACCCTGACACTTTTTTTGTGGTATATGGCTGAGGGATGGGGCTAAGGAAATTCATTCATCTACATTGTTTACAATAATTGTCATAAAATAACAATTGTTTTGGTTTATGATGGGATAAGACAGTTGAGGGAATTAAAAGTTATACTCTTCAAGAATAAATGCCTATGATTAATGTAATGATAGAAAGGTGTGTAGAAATCATAGATTGCACCTTTAAAATAAATTAAAGGTGGATTTGGTAATAAGTAACATGAATATGGCATGTTGTTATTTATTTCAAGTTTATATTGGTGCAATGTGACTTTCTTTGTTGCAGTGCTGAGTACACACATCTACTCTGGACACTCTGAAGACGATGATGGTAGATATTTGTACACTTGATCAAGCCTCCATCTCTTAATGCTTCATCAAACGTTTTATTTGTCATTTTTAAAGCTGCTTTTAGATAAACATATTTTGTGTTTTGAGTGTCTCAAAATAACATGTGTAAAGAATTTTTTTTTCATTCTGGTTTTATTTATTGCAGGACGGGCAATGGCTGTTCTGACCAAACACCCCAAATCCTCCCAGATATTCAGTGGAGAATCTGTCACTCTCAGATGTAACATACAGAGGGGAAAAGTCACTGACTGGAAATACACATGGAGCAAGGATGGTGTGGACTTCCTTAGTAGGGAGCATAAATATGAGATCAGTGATGTTAAGATTTCAAACAGTGGTGACTACTGGTGTCTGGGTACACATATTGGTAATGGGACGCATTCTAGGTGGAGTGATGCAGTCAGACTGACAGTGACAGGTAAGTCATCTGATCTCTCATTCACATCAGTCCCTCCTTGTCAATAACCACTTGACATTGGGGCCCATTTTAAGGGTGCTATTTTGTCGTTTTAAAAAGTTGTCTACTATTGCAGTTAAGATTCTTACTTTGATTAATTCTGCTTTCATGTAATAATTGAAGAAATATGGTGTATGGTACTAAGATCATACTTTTAACTGATTGAAGACAAACTGTTTCACAGCTCTGCCTACAGCCTCAGTGAAGATGGTCACTACCCAGGAGACACTGCATTCTGGAGACACAGTCAAGCTGCAGTGTGACATATCAAAATACACAGACTGGACGTACCACTGGTTAATAAATAAAGAACGGCTTTCTAGTCAGACCAGTAAAACCACCACTATCTTGCTCTCTTATCAGGGTGGTCAGTACCAGTGTCAGGGTACAAGGACAAGACGGCCCCAACATTCATATTTCAGCTCATCTCTCAACATTAGCGTCACTAGTGAGCTCACTATTCATCTTCAATCCCTGTCTGGACATTCTGAAATATGAGCAAATGAGGGACCATCTAAATACACACTGTATAAACTGTAAATTCTAACTGAATGGAGTCAACATACCCCTATTTAAAATATACTTTAAACAAAACATAACTGCAACTGCTAAATTATTATAAATGATCCAGATGTTTTGATATTCTGCTCTCTGTTTTCTTAGCTCTTCCTGAAATGTGTAGTAATGATTTCACTGAGTCCATTATTTTATTTTCTACAACTACCTCAGAACCTGATGGTGATTTGCTGTTCTCTCTCCAGGTGTAACTCCTGGACCCTCTACATCAGTCCTAGTAGGAGTGGTTGTGGGCCTGGTTGTTGCTGGTGTTCTACTGGCCATTCTCCTGGTACTGCTGTGTCGATGTAAAAAAGCCCAAGGTGAGACTTTTTTTAATCAATTCTCACTTATCTTTTTGGTTCATGTTTTGGAGAAAAATGTCCCATCACAAAAGTTGAAAACAGTAATGACTTGATGAAGCATTATATTATGCATTTCTCATTACAGATTCCTGTTGCAACAGAATATTCTCGTGAGTACACCTGTCTTTCAACTATGTTCCTTTTCATACTGTAAAATATAACCTGTGTGTTTCATGACTTTCTCTCTCTCTCTCTCCCTGTAGGCCCCACCAGCTCCAGAGGACCAACCTGGACCCCCAACAGGACCAAGGATCTACCCAGGGCCAGGCTGCTGATGCTGGGTATACACATCTGCAGCATGGTTAGTCTCTCATCCCAGACCACTGTCACTCTCCTCTCTGTAACTTTACATTCTGACTTTTCACCATTAACTTTATATACATGTTACCGTACTCTATGTCCCTAGGCAAGCTGAGGGAAAACAAACCTAATAACCTTTCTCTCTATTCTTTGACCAACAGGTGGCGCTAACATCTATGATACAATCACACCCTCAAACAGTAATGACAATGGTACTGGGAAAGATCAAGTGGGATACCTAGTCAGTTGTACATAACTGAATGCCTTCAAATGAAATGTTTCTTCCGCATTTAACTCTGAATCAGAGAGGTGCAGGGGAGAGGTGCAGGGGGCTGCCTTAATCGACATCCACGTCTTCGGCGCCTGGTTAAGAGTGGGTTGCTCAGGGGCAGAACGACAGACATTTACCTTGTCAACTCAGGGATTCGATCCAGCAACCTTTCGGTTATTAACCACTAGGCTACCTGTATGTTAAATTTAGCATGAATACAGTATAGAGTTGTTGTTGCTCTTCTTCATACGTTTAATATGACTAGCATACTAACAGTAAGTAGAGATATTAGTGTATTACCTGTATATTTAAGATGCTGGTGCTGCTACTGCTGGACTAAGTGATGTGATGTACAGATTCAACACAAAGTTGGACAAGAAAAAGAAAAGTAATTCTCAACTGTCACATAAATTCATACAAAATGTAGCAGTGTTTTTTACTCATCGAATTTGATAAAAACATACAAATTCTCACCTCCTTCTCCTCAGAAATGCCAGCTGATCCAAAAGAAAATCCAGTCTATTCTGAGATCAAGGCATGGAAGACCACAGGTGAGACCCATTCTGCAGGTTGGCAGTCAGTGAAATCTGAATGTGTGATTTTGAAGATTTGAGAAAGATGCAATAAGTATTCAATAAGCAAATTCCTTAATTTGTTGACTGGAAATGTCCATTTTCAGCAGCAACTGGACCTGTTGATGTGACCTATGCTGAGGTTGACCTTAAACAGAAGGCCAAAGCCAAGAAGAAGAAAGGTAAGACTGGACATCCCTCCTTCCATATTCCCTCTATTATAACCTCACACCTCTGACCCAATGTTGATAAGCTGCATAATATTCTGTATATAACTGTTATGTTATTCTGATGTTTTATCCTCACTCCTTACAGAAACAGCAACCCCACCTGAGGCAGATTCAGTCTATTATCAATTGAAGCCAGGTACAGCCCCAGGTAAGACTAATAGGCATAAGCTATTGATACTAATATGGAACTAATGCTCTGATATCTGATATCAAAGTATAATGTAGCTATTTAAAGTATGTATCTTTGTTTGATTCTTAAGATTTTGTTTGACTGCATGTCCTAAACAACTTTGTGCTGCAGGTACATGAGGGGGTCAGGGATGGAGGGATGGAGAGGATGAAAGGATGGCAGGTTGGAGGGATGGAAGGACACACACAGAGGAGGAGCAGAAGGAAACCGGAACAGGATTTTGCGCTCTCAACACACACACACACACCTTGTACATTAAGGAGTTCTTACTTATTTTATTTACCAACAGCACCACATTCAAATAAATTCCTATAAAAATCAAACTTATATGAAATCACACATGTAAGATACCAAATTAAAGCTACACGTGTTGTGAATCCAGGCAACATGTCAGATTTCAAAAAGTATTTTCAGCAAAAGCAAACGATGCTATTATCTGTGCACTGATAATAAACAAAAGAGAGAGAACATTTCAACCCTGCAGGCGAGACACAAAACGCAGAAATCAAAATATAAATCATGCCTTATCTTTGACGAGCTTCTTCTGTTGGCACTCCAATATGTCCCATAAACATCACAAATGGTCTTTTTGTTCGATCCTTAAAAATACTGGTTCCAACTTGTGCAACGTGACGACAAAATATCTCAAAAGTTACCTGTAAACTTTGACAAAACATTTCAAACTACTTTTGTAAAACAACTTTAGGTATTTTTAAAGTAAATAATCGATATAATTGAAGACTGGATGATCTGTGTTCAATACAGGCAGACAAACTCAAGCATGCTTTCTGGTCTTGCGCCTCTGTCAAACAGTAGACATGACGTGACACTTGTTCAAGATGGCCGTACTTCTTCATTACACAAAGGAATAACCTCAACCAATTTCAATCATCATTTCAATCATTGAAAAGAGGGTGACCTAAAATAAAAATCGTATTTGGTTTGTCCTCGGGGTTTCGCCTGCTACATAAGTTCTATTATACTCACAGACATGATTCAAACAGTTTTAGAAACTTTAGAGTGTTTTCTATCCAAATCTACTAATACTTTGCATATCTTATCATCTGGGGATGAGTAGCAGGCAGTTGACATTGGACATGCTTTTCATCCAAAATGTCAAATGTCGCCCACTATACTAGAGAAGTTTAAGCATGGTTTAATTGTGTTTCACTGTAACAGCTTTTTTAAAAATGTATATATGGAGTAATGGTGATGGATCTTATCTACAGCTACAGCAATTGAATCTGCTTTTTATTGTGTAGAAGTCAGGTGCAGGAGAGCGGAGAGTTGTGATCAGGCTGTAATGGCTGTCTTGGGTGGAAGAAGGAGAGGACCAAAGTGCAGCGTGGTTAATGTTCCTCTTTTTAATAAACAACTGAACACTTCAAAAATACAAAACAACAAAGTGACAACCGAAACAGTTCTATCTGGTGCAAACACACAAGGACTGGAAATAACCACCCACAAAACACAAAGGAAAACAGGCTACCTAAATATGGATCTCAATCAGGGACAACGATAGACAACAAGCCTCTGATTGAGAACCATATCAGGCCAAACACAGGAATAGAAAATATAGAAAAACTAACATAGACTGCCCACCCCAACAAGACAAAACAAAGGAATAAAAGTCAGAACGTGACACAGGCGTACATTTGAATAGGCAGAAGTAACAACAGACGGACGCAACTGCATCCAACAACCTCCAGCCAAATGGCAAATAGTGCAAAGCGCGACAGTCACAATAATGCAACAGTTAAACAATCAACACGGAACCCGGGGAAGAACCAGCCTGGCGCGTAACATGAAACATGTAACAAAACAATTCCACACAAAGACATGGGGGAAACAGAGGGAATATATATGTAGTGTGATTAGGGAATGTAAACCAGGTGTGTGGTGAAACAAGACAAAACAAATGGAAGAATGACAAGTGGAGCGGCCAAATGTCGCCGAACAAGGAGAGGAGCCGACTTCGGCAGAAGTCGTGACACCTGTACTTTAACAATATATTTGCATTGTGCTTTTTTAATAAACTATATTTTATCCACCAGATGGTATGAGTGCTTTCTTACAGTAAATGGATATTGTCATCTTCAACTTTTTCATAAAACATCATTTGGTCAAACCTCCTTTCAGCCTGGTATAGATCTTAGGCTCCACAATGTGTGAGTTAAAGGGCAATCGGCTATTTCTGCATCAATTTTGGGACTTAATTATATCTACCCATTGAATCTTGAAGAATATAACATAAATGCCCCAAGAGCATAGTTCAAAAACTGCACCCCAACAACTGAAGACACATTGAGATTTTTCAGAATGACTTTTTGGGGAAGAGTGTGCCTGAAAATAACAGTTATTCTCGGTTCTATTATGTCATATACTCTGCAGGAGTTCTGAGAATCTAGTAACCTATGTATGAATGGCAACCTGTTCTCCCATATTGCCTCTTCATCCTACAGACAGATCATGACGATTAATGACATTAGTGGTGTGTGACTCTTACTGCTATTTCCAATGTCCCTGCATGGTCTGGAAGGTCACCGTTCCAGTTAGAGGGTTTCTGTGTCTATGTGTTATTGTCTATGTGGTGAGACAGACAGCCGGCAGCCAGGTCATTGTCACTGTTCTTGAGAAATAGTCACAGAAAGTGTCATCACCGCAAGATGTTACCTGAAACGTAGAACGGGGGCTTCTATCAGTAACCTGGGACCCACTACCTTCCGAAAAAGTTGGCAGGTGTTTCATGTCCCTCACTGACCTATGAGCATGCAGAAGAAGTCATGCAAACACTTCTGCAGGAATATCTTTATTTTATTTAACCTTTATTTAACCAGGAAGGGCTCATTGAGATTGAACATCTCTTTTTCAAGAGCGTCCTGGCCAAGATAGGCACCACCAAGTCATTACAAAAATTCCAGACAAACAACATGAAAAACTACACGTAATATCCCCATAGTCTAGTAACGGCATAAATGTAGCTGATACTAGCCTCCTTCTGGCTTCAAAAGAAAAACAGACCTTATTCCTAAAATGAAATCCCAATTTCAGTTTGTGTAAATTGTTGAATATGCAATTTAAAAGAGAGGCCGTCATTAATTAAAATTCCAAGATGTTTATATGAGGTGAATGACCTAAACTCGACCATCTCTGCCTTAGCATGACCCAGTTCCGGCGCCGACAGAGATGGCCACCTCGCTTCGCGTTCCCAGGAAACTATGCAGTATTTTGTTTTTTTACGTGTTATTCCTTACATTTGTACCCCAGGTAATCTTAGGTTTCATTACATACAGTCGGGAGGAACTACTCAATATAAGAGCAACGTCAACTCACCATCATTACGACCAGGAATATGACTCTCCCGAAGCACATCCTGTGTTTTGCCTTCCACCCAGGGCAATGGATCGGATCCCAGCGGACAACCCTAAACAAGGATGCCATAAAAGGGACAAACGAGGCGGTCTTCTGGTCATGCTCCGGAGACGGGCACATCGCGCACCACTCCCTAGCATACTACTCGCCAATGTCCAGTCTCTTGACAACAAGGTTGATGAAATCCGAGCAAGGGTAGCATTCCAGAGAGACATCAGAGACTGTAATGTTCTTTACTTCACGGAAACATGGCTGACTCGAGAGACGCTAACGGAGTCGGTTCAGCCAGCTGGTTTCTTCACGCATCGCGCTGACGGAAACAAGCATATTTCTGGTAAGAAGAGGGGCGGGGGGGTATGCCTTATGATAAACACGACGTGGTGTGATCATAACAACATACAGGAACTCAAGTCCTTCTGTTCACCTGACTTAGAATTCCTCACAATCAAATGTCGACCACATTATCTACCAAGGGAAATCTCTTCGATTATAATCACAGCCGTATATATTCCCCCCCAAGCAGACACATCGATGGCCCTGAACAAACTTTATTTGACTCTATGCAAACTGGAAACCACATATCCTGAGGCTGCATTCATTGTAACAAGGCTAATCTGAAAACAAGACTCCCTAAATTCTATCAGCATATAGATTGCGCAACCAGGGCTGGTAAAACCCTGGATCATTGTTATTCTAACTTCTGTGACGCATATAAGGCCCTCCCCCGCCCTCCTTTCGGAAAAGCTGACCACGACTCCATTTTGTTGCTTCCAGCCTACAGACAGACTCTAAAACAAGAAGCTCCCTGGTCAGACCAATCTGATTCCACACTTCAAGACTGCTTCGATCACGTGGATTGGGATATGTTCCTCATTGCGTCCAACAACAACATTGACGAATACGCTGATTCGGTGAGCGAGTTCATTAGAAAGTGCATTGACGATGTTATACCCGCAGCAACGATTAAAACATTCCCAAACCAGAAACCGTGGATTGATGGCAGCATTCGCGCGAAACTGAAAATGCAAACCACTGCTTTTAACCAGGGCAAGGTGACCGGAAACATAACCGAATGCAAACAGTGTAGCTATTCCCTCCGCAAGGTAATCAAACAAGCGAAGCCGTCAGTATAGAGACAAAGTAGAGTCGCAATTCAACGGCTCAGACACAAGAGGTGTTTGGCAGGGTCTACAGTCAATCACGGATTACAAAAAGAAAACCAGCCCCGTCGCGGACCAGGATGTCTTGCTCCCAGACAGACTAAATAATGTTTTTGCCCACTTTGAGGACAACACAGTGCCACTGACATGGCCCGCTACCAAAATCTGCAGACTCTCCTTCACTGCAGCCGACGTGAGTAAAACATTTAAAAGTGTTAACCCTCGCAAGGCTGCAGGCCCAGATGGCATCCCCAGCCGCGTCCTCAGAGCATGCGCAGACCAACTGGCTGGTGTGTTTACGGACATATTCAATCAATCCTTATCCCAGTTTGCTGTTCCCACATGCTTCAAGAGGGCCACCATTGTTCCTGTTCCCAAGAAAGCAAAGGTAACTGAGCTAAACGACTACCACCCCGTAGCACTCACTTCCGTCATCACAAAGTGCTTTGAGAGACTAGTCAAGGACCATATCACCTCCACCCTACCTGACACCCTAGACCCACTCCAATTTGCTTACCGCCCCAATAGGTCCACAGACGACGCAATCGCAACCACACTGCACACTGCCCTAACCCATCTGGACAAGAGGAATACCTATGTGAGAATGCTGTTCATCGACTACAGCTCAGCATTTAACACCATAGTACCCTCCAAACTCGTCATCAAGCTCGAGACCCTGGGTGTCAACCCCGCCCTGTGCAACTGGGTACTGGACTTCCTGACGGGCCGCCCCCAGGTGGTGAGGGTAGGTAACAACATCTCCACCCCGCTTATCCCCACAAGGGTACGTTCTGAGCCCTCTCCTGTACTCCCTGTTCACCCACGATTGCGTGGACATGCACGCCTCCAACTCAATCATCAAGTTTGCGGACGACACCACAGTGGTAGGCTTGATTACCAACAACAACGAGACGGCCTACAGGGAGCAGGTCAGGAAAATAACCTCACACTCAACGTCAACAAAACAAAGGAGATGATTGTGGACTTCAGGAAACAGCAGAGGGAGCACCACCCTATCCACATCGACGGGACAGTAGTGGAGAGGGTAGTAAGTTTTAAGTGCCTCGGCGTACACATCACGGACAAACTTAATTGGTCCACCCACACAGACAGCGTTGTGAAGAAGGCGCAGCAGCCTTAGGAGGTTGAAGAAATTCGGCTTGTCACCAAAAGCACTCACAAACTTCTACAGATGCACGATCGAGAGCATCCTGTCGGGCTATATCACCGCCTGGTATGGCAACTGCTCCACCCACTCCAGAGGGTAGTGAGGTCTGCACAACGCATCACTGGGGGCAAACTACCTGCCCTCCAGGACACCTACACCATCTGATATCACAGGAAGGTCATAAAGATCAAGGACGAACAACCACCCAAGCCACTGGCTGTTCACCTCGCTATCATCCAGAAGGCGAGGTCAGTACAGGTGCATCAAAGCAGGGACAGAGAGACTGAAAAACAGCTTCTATCTCAAGGCCATCAGATTGTTAAAACTTCTTTGGGATAGGTGGGACAGTAGCGTCCCACCTAGCTGCTGTTGGTTGTGTGGTTAACGGTCATGGTGTTTCACAGATCCCGGTAGCTTTGATACTTTATGAACAGACCACTCACTGTTGCAGAGAAAGAGAAATGAGCAAGACAGAGGGCTCATGAGAAGAGAGAGTGAAACAAAGAGCAAGATTGAAAGAGCGGCGGAGTGAAAGAAAGACAAAGAGCGAGGGGGGAGAGAGAGTGTGAGGGGGGTGTTAGAAAGAGTGAGAGGGAGCAAAAATGTCATAACAGTGTCTGTGCAGTTTCTTCTTGGCTTCATATCTGGAAATCGAAAATCTTCCAAATCTGGAAATCGGTATTTGTCCTATCACTTTTAAAAGGGGGAGATCCAACTCTTTTAAATAGTTATAGGCCAAACTCAAAGCTGTCACCCCTGGTGAAAATACTTGAAACCCTTGTGAGTGAACAGCTAAAAGTGTTTTTATTTACAAACTCTATTTTATCAATGTCCCAATTGGGCTTCAGGAAGAAGCATAGCACAGTTACAGCAGCCATGAAGGTTTTAAATGATATCACTGAAGCCCTTGACAAAAAAAGCACTGTGTCTCACTTTTTTTTTATATCTGTAAGGCTTTTGATACAGTTGATCAAATCAAATTGTATTTGTGACATACACATGGTTAGCAGATGTTAATGCGAGTGTAGCAAAATGCTTGTGCTTCTAGTTCCGTCAATGCAGTAATAACCAACGAGTAATCTAACCTAACAATTCCACAACTACTACCTTATACTGTGGTCCCACCTCCATGCTTCACAGTTGGGATGGTGCTCTTGGGGTTGTACTCATCCTTCTTCTTCCTCCAAACACGGCGAGTGGACTTTAGACCAAAAAGCTCTATTTTTGTCTCATCAGACCACATGACCTTCTTCCATTCCTCCTCTGGATCATCCAGATGGTCATTGGCAAACTTCAGACGGGCCTGGACATGCTCTGGCTTGAGCAGGGGGACCTTGCGTGCGCTGCAGGATTTTAATCCATGACGGCATAGTGTGTTACTAATGGTTTTCTTTGAGAATGTGGTCACAGCTCTCTTCAGGTCATTGACCAGGTCCTGCCGTGTAGTTCTGGGCTGATCCCTCACCTTCCTCATGATCATTGATGCCCCACGAGGTGAGATCTTGCATAGAGCCCCAGACCAAGGGTGATTGACCATCACCTTGAACTTCTTCCGTTTTCTAATAATTGCACCAACAGTTGTTGCCTTCTCACCAAGCTGCTTGCCTATTGTCCTGTAGGCCATCCCAGCGTTTTGCAGGTCTACAATTTAACCCTGATGTCCTTACACAGCTCTCTGGTCTTGGCCATTGTGGAGAGGTTGGAGTCTGTTTGATTGAGTGTGTGAACAGGTGTTCCTTTTGAGAACACAGAATGATCAAGCTATTGAGTAACAGAAGATCAGAGACCATTGACAGCCATTTTACCAGTAGGTATAGCAACTTGTCATCTTTCATGTTCAACAACAGGAAACACAGCAGGTCAAAAGCAAGCTTACTGTGAGGCCAGGAAGGTCTTCCATATCACTAGAAACAGAGAGACAGCATTCCTGTGTGGGCTCAAATCACAAACTTATAAATTAAGAGTCAAACTCACCAACCAATTGCACCACAGAGACTTGTCATATCCACATCATGGAGCACAACAAACTGAGAACTGTCGTCCCTGGGTGGGCTCGAACCACCAACCTTTAGATTAACAGTCTAACGCGCTAACCAATTGCGCCACAGAGACTTATAGTGTATTTGACCCTGACGCTTGATCGCTGGCCATTTGTGCTCTCATCCAACTGTACATGGAGTTTACGAAACAACAACACTTTGTTCCAATGGTTGTGTTAACGTGCATTGAAGGTGCAGCAACATTTTCAAGGAAGTAGACCTGTAGTTTTCTAATATTTGTTAGCTTTTTGAATGGCCTTAAAAGGGCAAAAATCTAGCGCAATGTTCGTCAGCGCAACATTATATTGAAAGGCATCTGGCAGGAGTAAATTCAGCCACAATCTCAAATATATTCTGATAAATATATATTTTAAACAACTGCATTTTCACAAATGTAATATATAATCGCCAAGCCCATTCAAAATAATAAGGGGACTGACTCTGGAAGAATGATGAAGTGGCTAGTCACTTTCATGGCGTATAGGCGTACATATACACACAAACACACTGGACAAACATTGTCCTTCTCGCGAGATAAATATAAATGCTAAGGTTATTCATGCCAGATTGACATCATTTACGTTGTCATACTATCCAGATTAATAAGAATAAATTATATGTTCCTTGGAGAACACAGAATGAACAAGCTATTGAGTAACAGAAGATCAGAGACCATTGACAGCCATTTTACCAGTAGGTATAGCAACTTGTCATCTTTCATGTTCAACAACACACCAATCACATGTGACAACAGGAAACACAGCAGGTCAAAAGCAAGCTTACTGTAAGGCCAGGAAGGTCTTCCATATCACTAGAAACAGAGAGACAGCATTCCTGGGTGGGCTCAAATCACCAACTTTTAAATTAAGAGTAAAACTTACCAACCAATTACACCACAGAGACTTGTCATATCCACATCATGGTGCACAACAAAGTGAGAACTGTCGTCCCTGGGTGGGCTCGAACCACCAACCTTTAGATTAACAGCCTAACGCGCTAACCAATTGCGCCACAGAGACTTATAGTGTATTTGACCCTGACACTTGATCGCTGGCCATTTGTGCTCTCATCCAACTGTACATGGAGTTTACGAAACAACAACACTTTGTTCCAATGGTTGTGTTAACGTGCATCGAAGGTGCAGCAACATTTTCAAGGAAGTAGACCTGTAGTTTTCTAATATTTGTTAGCTTTTTGAATGGCCTTAAAAGGGCAAAAATCTAGCGCAATGTTCGTCAGCGCAACATTATATTGAAAGGCATCTGGCAGGAGTAAATTCAGCCACAATCTCAAATATATTCTGATAAATATATATTTTAAACAACTGCATTTTCACAAATGTAATATATAATCGCCAAGCCCATTCAAAATAATAAGGGGACTGACTCTGGAAGAATGATGAAGTGGCTAGTCACTTTCATGGCGTATAGGCGTACATACACACACAAACACACTGGACAAACATTGTCCTTCTCGCGAGATAAATATAAATGCTAAGGTTATTCATGCCAGATTGACATAATTTACGTTGTCATACTATCCAGATTAATAAGAATAAATGATATGTTCCTTGGAGAACACAGAATGATCAAGCTATTGAGTAACAGAAGATCTGAGACCATTGACAGCCATTTTACCAGTAGGTATAGCAACTTGTCATCTTTCATGTTCAACAACACACCAATCACATGTGACAACAGGAAACACAGCAGGTCAATAGAAAGCTTACTGTAAGGCCAGGAAGGTCTTCCATATCACTAGAAACAGAAAGACAGCATCCCTGGGTGTGCTCAAATCACCAACTTTTAAATTTAGAATCTAACTCAACAACCAATTGCACCACAGAGACTTGTCATATCCACATCATGGAGCACAACAAACTGAGAACTGTCGTCCCTGGGTGGGCTCGAACCACCAATCTTTAGATTAACAGTCTAACGCGCTAACCAATTGCGCCACAGAGACTTGTGGTGTTTTTGACCCTGACGCTTGATCGCTGGTCATTTGTGCTCTCATCCAACTGTACATGGAGTTTACGAAACAACAACACTTTGTTCCAATGGTTGTGTTAAAGTGCATCGAAGGTGCAGCAACATTTTCAAGGAAGTAGACCTGTAGTTTTCTAATATTCGTTAGCTTTTGAATGGCCTTAAAGGGCAAAAATGTAGCGCAATGTTCGTCAGCGCAACATTATATTGAAAGGCATCTGGCAGGAGTAAATTCAGCCACAATCTCAAATATATTCTGATAAATATATATTTTAAACAACTGCATTTTCACAAATGTAATATATAATCGCCAAGCCCATTCAAAATAATAAGGGGACTGACTCTGGAAGAATGATGAAGTGGCCAGTCACTTTCATGGCGTATAGGCGTACATACAAATCAAATCAAATCAAATGTTATTTGTCACATACACATGGTTAGCAGATGTTAAATGCGAGTGTAGCAAAATGCTTGTGCTTCTAGTTCCGACAATGCAGTGATAACCAACAAGTAATCTAACTAACAATTCCAAAACTACTGTCTTATACACAGTGTAAGGGGATAAGGAACATGTACATAAGGATATATGAATGAGTGATGGTACAGAGCAGCATACAGTAGATGGTATCGAGTACAGTATATACATATGAGATGAGTGTGTAGACAAAGTAAACAAAGTGGCATAGTTAAAGTGGCTAGTGATACATGTGTTACATAAGGATGCAGTCGATGATGTAGAGTACAGTATATACATATGCATATGAGATGAATAATGTAGGGTAAGTAACATTATATAAGGTAGCATTGTTTAAAGTGGCTAGTGATATATTTACATAATTCCCATCAATTCCCATTATTAAAATGGCTGGAGTTGGGTCAGTGTCAATGACAGTGTGTTGGCAGCAGCCACTCAATGTTAGTGGTGGCTGTTTAACAGTCTGATGGCCTTGAGATAGAAGCTGTTTTTCAGTCTCTCGGTCCCAGCTTTGATGCACCTGTACTGACCTCGCCTTCTGGATGATAGCGGGGTGAACAGGCAGTGGTTCGGGTGGTTGATGTCCTTGATGATCTTTATGGCCTTCCTGTAACAACGGGTGGTGTAGGTGTCCTGGAGGGCAGGTAGTTTGCCCCCGGTGATGCGTTGTGCAGTCCTCACTACCCTCTGGAGAGCCTTACGGTTGAGGGCGGAGCAGTTGCCGTACCAGGCGGTGATACAGCCCGCCAGGATGCTCTCGATTGTGCATCTGTAGAAGTTTATGAGTGCTTTTGGTGACAAGCCGAATTTCTTCAGCCTCCTGAGGTTGAATAGGCACTGCTGCGCTTCTTCACGACGCTGTCAGTGTGAGTGGACCAATTCAGTTTGTCTGTGATGTGTATGCCGAGGAACTTAAAACTAGCTACCCTCTCCACTACTGTTCCATCGATGTGGATAGGGGGTGTTCCCTCTGCTGTTTCCTGAAGTCCACAATCATCTCCTTAGTTTTGTTGACGTTGAGTGTGAGGTTATTTTCCTGACACCACACTCCGAGGGCCCTCACCTCCTCCCTGTAGGCCGTCTCGTCGTTGTTGGTAATCAAGCCTACCACTGTTGTGTCGTCCGCAAACTTGATGATTGAGTTGGAGGCGTGCGTGGCCACGCAGTCGTGGGTGAACAGGGAGTACAGGAGAGGGCTCAGAACGCACCCTTGTGGGGCCCCGTGTTGAGGATCAGCGGGGAGGAGATGTTGTTGCCTACCCTCACCACCTGGGGCGGCCCGTCAGGAAGTCCAGTACCCAGTTGCACAGGGCGGGGTCGAGACCCAGGGTCTCGAGCTTGATGACGAGCTTGGAGGGTACTATGGTGTTGAATGCCGAGCTGTAGTCGATGAACAGCATTCTCACATAGGTATTCCTCTTGTCCAGGTGGGTTAGGGCAGTGTGCAGTGTGGTTGAGATTGCATCGTCTGTGGACCTATTTGGGCGGTAAGCAAATTGGAGTGGGTCTAGGGTGTCAGGTAGGGTGGAGGTGATATGGTCCTTGACTAGTCTCTCAAAGCACTTCATGATGACGGAAGTGAGTGCTACGGGGCGGTAGTCATTTAGCTCAGCTTTCTTGGGAACAGGAACAATGGTGGCCCTCTTGAAGCATGTGGGAACAGCAGACTGGTATAGGGATTGATTGAATATGTCCGTAAACACACCGGCCAGCTGGTCTGCGCATGCTCTGAGGGCGCGGCTGGGGATGCCGTCTGGGCCTGCAGCCTTGCGAGGGTTAACACGTTTAAATGTCTTACTCACCTCGGCTGCAGTGAAGGAGAGACCGCATGTTTCCGTGTCAGTGGCACTGTATTGTCCTCAAAGCGGGCAAAAAAGTTATTTAGTCTGCCTGGGAGCAAGACATCCTGGTCCGTGACTGGGCTGGATTTCATCTTGTAGTCCGTGATTGACTGTAGACCCTGCCACATGCCTCTTGTGTCTGA
Source organism: Oncorhynchus keta (assembly GCF_023373465.1). Classification (NCBI taxonomy): domain Eukaryota; kingdom Metazoa; phylum Chordata; class Actinopteri; order Salmoniformes; family Salmonidae; genus Oncorhynchus; species Oncorhynchus keta. The sequence goes on along the minus strand of NC_068433.1, from coordinate 25,212,595 downwards.
GCCATTGAATTGAGATTCCACTTTGTCTCTGTACTGACGCTTAGCTTGTTTAATAGCCTTGCGGAGGGAATAGCTGCACTGTATGTATTCAGTCATGTTGCCAGACACCTTGCCCTGATTAAAAGCAGTGGTTCGCGCTTTCAGTTACATACACACACAAACACACTGGACAAACATTGTCCTTCTCGCGAGATAAATATAAATGCTAAGGTTATTCATGCCAGATTGACATCATTTACGTTGTCATACTATCCAGATTAATAAGAATAAATTATATGTTCCTTGGAGAACACAGAATGATCAAGCTATTGAGTAACAGAAGATCTGAGACCATTGACAGCCATTTTACCAGTAGGTATAGCAACTTGTCATCTTTCATGTTCAACAACACACCAATCACATGTGACAACAGGAAACACAGCAGGTCAAAAGAAAGCTTACTGTAAGGTCAGGAAGGTCTTCCATATCACTAGAAACAGAAAGACAGCATCCCTGGGTGTGCTCAAATCACCAACTTTTAAATTAAGAGCCTAACTCAACAACCAATTGCACCACAGAGACTTGTCATATCCACATCATGGAGCACAACAAACTGAGAAGTGTCGTCCCTGGGTGGGCTCGAACCACCAACCTTTAGATTAACAGTCTAACGCGCTAACCAATTGCGCCACAGAGACTTGTGGTGTTTTTGACCCTGACGCTTGATCGATGGTCATTTGTGCTCTCATCCAACTGTACATGGAGTTTACGAAACAACAACACTTTGTTCCAATGGTTGTGTTAACGTGCATCGAAGGTGCAGCAACATTTTCAAGGAAGTAGACCTGTAGTTTTCTAATATTCGTTAGCTTTTTGAATGGCCTTAAAGGGCAAAAATGTAGCGCAATGTTCGTCAGCGCAACATTATATTGAAAGGCATCTGGCAGGAGTAAATTCAGCCACAATCTCAAATATATTCTGATAAATATATATTTTAAACAACTGCATTTTCACAAATGTAATATATAATCGCCAAGCCCATTCAAAATAATAAGGGGACTGACTCTGGAAGAATGATGAAGTGGCCAGTCACTTTCATGGCGTATAGGCGTACATACAAATCAAATCAAATCAAATGTTATTTGTCACATACACATGGTTAGCAGATGTTAAATGCGAGTGTAGCAAAATGCTTGTGCTTCTAGTTCCGACAATGCAGTGATAACCAACAAGTAATCTAACTAACAATTCCAAAACTACTGTCTTATACACAGTGTAAGGGGATAAGGAACATGTACATAAGGATATATGAATGAGTGATGGTACAGAGCAGCATACAGTAGATGGTATCGTCAGTACAGTATATACATATGAGATGAGTGTGTAGACAAAGTAAACAAAGTGGCATAGTTAAAGTGGCTAGTGATACATGTGTTACATAAGGATGCAGTCGATGATGTAGAGTACAGTATATACATATGCATATGAGATGAATAATGTAGGGTAAGTAACATTATATAAGGTAGCATTGTTTAAAGTGGCTAGTGATATATTTACATAATTCCCATCAATTCCCATTATTAAAATGGCTGGAGTTGGGTCAGTGTCAATGACAGTGTGTTGGCAGCAGCCACTCAATGTTAGTGGTGGCTGTTTAACAGTCTGATGGCCTTGAGATAGAAGCTGTTTTTCAGTCTCTCGGTCCCAGCTTTGATGCACCTGTACTGACCTCGCCTTCTGGATGATAGCGGGGTGAACAGGCAGTGGTTCGGGTGGTTGATGTCCTTGATGATCTTTATGGCCTTCCTGTAACAACGGGTGGTGTAGGTGTCCTGGAGGGCAGGTAGTTTGCCCCGGTGATGCGTTGTGCAGTCCTCACTACCCTCTGGAGAGCCTTACGGTTGAGGGCGGAGCAGTTGCCGTACCAGGCGGTGATACAGCCCGCCAGGATGCTCTCGATTGTGCATCTGTAGAAGTTTATGAGTGCTTTTGGTGACAAATATTTCTTCAGCCTCCTGAGGTTGAATAGGCGCTGCTGCGCCTTCTTCACGACGCTGTCAGTGTGAGTGGACCAATTCAGTTTGTCTGTGATGTGTATGCCGAGGAACTTAAAACTAGCTACCCTCCACTACTGTTCCATCGATGTGGATAGGGGTGTTCCCTCTGCTGTTTCCTGAAGTCCACAATCATCTCCTTAGTTTTGTTGACGTTGAGTGTGAGGTTATTTTCCTGACACCACACTTGAGGGCCCTCACCTCCTCCCTGTAGGCCGTCTCGTCGTTGTTGGTAATCAAGCCTACCACTGTTGTGTCGTCAAACTTGATGATTGAGTTGGAGGCGTGCGTGATCACGCAGTCGTGGGTGAACAGGGAGTACAGGAGAGGGCCAGAACGCACCCTTGTGGGGCCCCGTGTTGAGGATCAGCGGGGAGGAGATCTTGTTGCCTACCCTCACCACCTGGGGGCGGCCCGTCAGGAAGTCCAGTACCCAGTTGCACAGGGCGGGGTCGAGACCCAGGGTCTCGAGCTTGATGACGAGCTTGGAGGGTACTATGGTGTTGAATGCCGAGCTGTAGTCGATGAACAGCATTCTCACATAGGTATTCCTCTTGTCCAGGTGGGTTAGGGCAGTGTGCAGTGTGGTTGAGATTGCATCGTCTGTGGACCTATTTGGGCGGTAACAAATTGGAGTGGGTCTAGGGTGTCAGGTAGGGTGGAGGTGATATGGTCCTTGACTAGTCTCTCAAAGCACTTCATGATGACGGAAGTGAGTGCTACGGGGCGGTAGTCATTTAGCTCAGCTTTCTTGGGAACAGGAACAATGGTGGCCCTCTTGAAGCATGTGGGAACAGCAGACTGGTATAGGGATTGATTGAATATGTCCGTAAACACACCGGCCAGCTGGTCTGCGCATGCTCTGAGGGCGCGGCTGGGGATGCCGTCTGGGCCTGCAGCCTTGCGAGGGTTAACACGTTTAAATGTCTTACTCACCTCGGCTGCAGTGAAGGAGAGACCGCATGTTTCCGTGTCAGTGGCACTGTATTGTCCTCAAAGCGGGCAAAAAGTTATTTAGTCTGCCTGGGAGCAAGACATCCTGGTCCGTGACTGGGCTGATTTCATCTTGTAGTCCGTGATTGACTGTAGACCCTGCCACATGCCTCTTGTGTCTGAGCCATTGAATTGAGATTCCACTTTGTCTCTGTACTGACGCTTAGCTTGTTTAATAGCCTTGCGGAGGGAATAGCTGCACTGTATGTATTCAGTCATGTTGCCAGACACCTTGCCCTGATTAAAAGCAGTGGTTAGCGCTTTCAGTTACATACACACACAAACACACTGGACAAACATTGTCCTTCTCGCGAGATAAATATAAATGCTAAGGTTATTCATGCCAGATTGACATCATTTACGTTGTCATACTATCCAGATTAATAAGAATAAATTATATGTTCCTTGGAGAACACAGAATGATCAAGCTATTGAGTAACAGAAGATCTGAGACCATTGACAGCCATTTTACCAGTAGGTATAGCAACTTGTCATCTTTCATGTTCAACAACACACCAATCACATGTGACAACAGGAAACACAGCAGGTCAAAAGAAAGCTTACTGTAAGGCCAGGAAGGTCTTCCATATCACTAGAAACAGAAAGACAGCATCCCTGGGTGTGCTCAAATCACCAACTTTTAAATTAAGAGTCTAACTCAACAACCAATTGCACCACAGAGACTTGTCATATCCACATCATGGAGCACAACAAACTGAGAACTGTCGTCCCTGGGTGGGCTCAAACCACCAACCTTTAGATTAACAGTCTAACGCGTAAACCAATTGCGCCACAGAGACTTGTGGTGTTTTTGACCCTTACGCTTGATCGATGGCCATTTGTGCTCTCATCCAACTGTACATGGAGTTTACGAAACAACAACACTTTGTTCCAATGGTTGTGTTAACGTGCATCGAAGGTGCAGCAACATTTTCAAGGAAGTAGACCTGTAGTTTTCTAATATTCGTTAGCTTTTTGAATGGCCTTAAAAGGGCAAAAATGTAGCGCAATGTTCGTCAGCGCAACATTATATTGAAAGGCATCTGGCAGGAGTAAATTCAGCCACAATCTCAAATATATTCTGATAAATATATATTTTAAACAACTGCATTTTCACAAATGTAATATATAATCGCCAAGCCCATTCAAAATAATAAGGGGACTGACTCTGGAAGAATGATGAAGTGGCTAGTCACTTTCATGGCGTATAGGCGTACATACACACACAAACACACTGGACAAACATTGTCCTTCTCGCGAGATAAATATAAATGCTAAGGTTATTCATGCCAGATTGACATCATTTACGTTGTCATACTATCCAGATTAATAAGAATAAATGATATGTTCCTTGGAGAACACAGAATGATCAAGCTATTGAGTAACAGAAGATCAGAGACCATTGACAGCCATTTTACCAGTAGGTATAGCAACTTGTCATCTTTCATGTTCAACAACACACCAATCACATGTGACAACAGGAAACACAGCAGGTCAAAAGCAAGCTTACTGTAAGGCCAGGAAGGTCTTCCATATCACTAGAAACAGAAAGACAGCATCCCTGGGTGTGCTCAAATCACCAACTTTTAAATTAAGAGTCTAACTCAACAACCAATTGCACCACAGAGACTTGTCATATGCACATCATGGAGCACAACAAACTGAGAACTGTCGTCCCTGGGTGGGCTCGAACCACCAACCTTTAGATTAACAGTCTAACGCGCTAACCAATTGCGCCACAGAGACTTGTGGTCTTTTTGACCCTGACGCTTGATCGCTGGTCATTTGTGCTCTCATCCAACTGTACATGGAGTTTACGAAACAACAACACTTTGTTCCAATGGTTGTGTTAAAGTGCATCGAAGGTGCAGCAACATTTTCAAGGAAGTAGACCTGTAGTTTTCTAATATTCGTTAGCTTTTTGAATGGCCTTAAAAGGGCAAAAATGTAGCGCAATGTTCGTCAGCGCAACATTATATTGAAAGGCATCTGGCAGGAGTAAATTCAGCCACAATCTCAAATATATTCTGATAAATATATATTTTAAACAACTGCATTTTCACAAATGTAATATATAATCGCCAAGCCCATTCAAAATAATAAGGGGACTGACTCTGGAAGAATGATGAAGTGGCCAGTCACTTTCATGGCGTATAGGCGTACATACAAATCAAATCAAATCAAATGTTATTTGTCACATACACATGGTTAGCAGATGTTAAATGCGAGTGTAGCAAAATGCTTGTGCTTCTAGTTCCGACAATGCAGTGATAACCAACAAGTAATCTAACTAACAATTCCAAAACTACTGTCTTATACACAGTGTAAGGGGATAAGGAACATGTACATAAGGATATATGAATGAGTGATGGTACAGAGCAGCATACAGTAGATGGTATCGAGTACAGTATATACATATGAGATGAGTGTGTAGACAAAGTAAACAAAGTGGCATAGTTAAAGTGGCTAGTGATACATGTGTTACATAAGGATGCAGTCGATGATGTAGAGTACAGTATATACATATGCATATGAGATGAATAATGTAGGGTAAGTAACATTATATAAGGTAGCATTGTTTAAAGTGGCTAGTGATATATTTACATAATTCCCATCAATTCCCATTATTAAAATGGCTGGAGTTGGGTCAGTGTCAATGACAGTGTGTTGGCAGCAGCCACTCAATGTTAGTGGTGGCTGTTTAACAGTCTGATGGCCTTGAGATAGAAGCTGTTTTTCAGTCTCTCGGTCCCAGCTTTGATGCACCTGTACTGACCTCGCCTTCTGGATGATAGCGGGGTGAACAGGCAGTGGTTCGGGTGGTTGATGTCCTTGATGATCTTTATGGCCTTCCTGTAACAACGGGTGGTGTAGGTGTCCTGGAGGGCAGGTAGTTTGCCCCGGTGATGCGTTGTGCAGTCCTCACTACCCTCTGGAGAGCCTTACGGTTGAGGGCGGAGCAGTTGCCGTACCAGGCGGTGATACAGCCCGCCAGGATGCTCTCGATTGTGCATCTGTAGAAGTTTGTGAGTGCTTTTGGTGACAAGCCGAATTTCTTCAGCCTCCTGAGGTTGAATAGGCGCTGCTGCGCCTTCTTCACGACGCTGTCAGTGTGAGTGGACCAATTCAGTTTGTCTGTGATGTGTATGCCGAGGAACTTAAAACTAGCTACCCTCTCCACTACTGTTCCATCGATGTGGATAGGGGGTGTTCCCTCTGCTGTTTCCTGAAGTCCACAATCATCTCCTTAGTTTTGTTGACGTTGAGTGTGAGGTTATTTTCCTGACACCACACTCCGAGGGCCCTCACCTCCTCCCTGTAGGCCGTCTCGTCGTTGTTGGTAATCAAGCCTACCACTGTTGTGTCGTCCGCAAACTTGATGATTGAGTTGGAGGCGTGCGTGGCCACGCAGTCGTGGGTGAACAGGGAGTACAGGAGAGGGCTCAGAACGCACCCTTGTGGGGCCCCGTGTTGAGGATCAGCGGGGAGGAGATGTTGTTGCCTACCCTCACCACCTGGGGCGGCCCGTCAGGAAGTCCAGTACCCAGTTGCACAGGGCGGGGTCGAGACCCAGGGTCTCAAGCTTGATGACGAGCTTGGAGGGTACTATGGTGTTGAATGCCGAGCTGTAGTCGATGAACAGCATTCTCACATAGGTATTCCTCTTGTCCAGGTGGGTTAGGGCAGTGTGCAGTGTGGTTGAGATTGCATCGTCTGTGGACCTATTTGGGCGGTAAGCAAATTGGAGTGGGTCTAGGGTGTCAGGTAGGGTGGAGGTGATATGGTCCTTGACTAGTCTCTCAAAGCACTTCATGATGACGGAAGTGAGTGCTACGGGGCGGTAGTCGTTTAGCTCAGCTTTCTTGGGAACAGGAACAATGGTGGCCCTCTTGAAGCATGTGGGAACAGCAGACTGGTATAGGGATTGATTGAATATGTCCGTAAACACACCGGCCAGCTGGTCTGCGCATGCTCTGAGGGCGCGGCTGGGGATGCCGTCTGGGCCTGCAGCCTTGCGATGGAGGTTAACACGTTTAAATGTCTTACTCACCTCGGCTGCAGTGAAGGAGAGACCGCATGTTTCCGTGTCAGTGGCACTGTATTGTCCTCAAAGCGGGCAAAAAAGTTATTTAGTCTGCCTGGGAGCAAGACATCCTGGTCCGTGACTGGGCTGGATTTCATCTTGTAGTCCGTGATTGACTGTAGACCCTGCCACATGCCTCTTGTGTCTGAGCCATTGAATTGAGATTCCACTTTGTCTCTGTACTGACGCTTAGCTTGTTTAATAGCCTTGCGGAGGGAATAGCTGCACTGTATGTATTCAGTCATGTTGCCAGACACCTTGCCCTGATTAAAAGCAGTGGTTCGCGCTTTCAGTTACATACACACACAAACACACTGGACAAACATTGTCCTTCTCGCGAGATAAATATAAATGCTAAGGTTATTCATGCCAGATTGACATCGTTTACGTTGTCATACTATCCAGATTAATAAGAATAAATTATATGTTCCTTGGAGAACACAGAATGATCAAGCTATTGAGTAACAGAAGATCTGAGACCATTGACAGCCATTTTACCAGTAGGTATAGCAACTTGTCATCTTTCATGTTCAACAACACACCAATCACATGTGACAACAGGAAACACAGCAGGTCAAAAGAAAGCTTACTGTAAGGTCAGGAAGGTCTTCCATATCACTAGAAACAGAAAGACAGCATCCCTGGGTGTGCTCAAATCACCAACTTTTAAATTAAGAGTCTAACTCAACAACCAATTGCACCACAGAGACTTGTCATATCCACATCATGGAGCACAACAAACTGAGAACTGTCGTCCCTGGGTGGGCTCGAACCACCAACCTTTAGATTAACAGTCTAACGCGCTAACCAATTGCGCCACAGAGACTTGTGGTGTTTTTGACCCTGACGCTTGATCGCTGGCCATTTGTGCTCTCATCCAACTGTACATGGAGTTTACGAAACAACAACACTTTGTTCCAATGGTTGTGTTAACGTGCATCGAAGGTGCAGCAACATTTTCAAGGAAGTAGACCTGTAGTTTTCTAATATTCGTTAGCTTTTTGAATGGCCTTAAAGGGCAAAAATGTAGCGCAATGTTCGTCAGCGCAACATTATATTGAAAGGCATCTGGCAGGAGTAAATTCAGCCACAATCTCAAATATATTGTGATAAATATATATTTTAAACAACTGCATTTTCACAAATGTAATATATAATCGCCAAGCCCATTCAAAATAATAAGGGGACTGACTCTGGAAGAATGATGAAGTGGCTAGTCACTTTCATGGCGTATAGGCGTACATACACACACAAACACACTGGACAAACATTGTCCTTCTCGCGAGATAAATATAAATGCTAAGGTTATTCATGCCAGATTGACATCATTTACGTTGTCATACTATCCAGATTAATAAGAATAAATTATATGTTCCTTGGAGAACACAGAATGATCAAGCTATTGAGTAACAGAAGATCAGAGACCATTGACAGCCATTTTACCAGTAGGTATAGCAACTTGTCATCTTTCATGTTCAACAACACACCAATCACATGTGACAACAGGAAACACAGCAGGTCAAAAGCAAGCTTACTGTAAGGCCAGGAAGGTCTTCCATATCACTAGAAACAGAAAGACAGCATCCCTGGGTGTGCTCAAATCACCAACTTTTAAATTAAGAGTCTAACTCAACAACCAATTGCACCACAGAGACTTGTCATATCCACATCATGGAGCACAACAAACTGAGAACTGTCATCCCTGGGTGGGCTCGAACCACCAACCTTTAGATTAACAGTCTAACACGCTAACCAATTGCGCCACAGAGACTTGTGGTGTTTTTGACCCTGACGCTTGATCGCTGGTCATTTGTGCTCTCATCCAACTGTACATGGAGTTTACGAAACAACAACACTTTGTTCCAATGGTTGTGTTAACGTGCATCGAAGGTGCAGCAACATTTTCAAGGAAGTAGACCTGTAGTTTTCTAATATTCGTTAGCTTTTTGAATGGCCTTAAAAGGGCAAAAATGTAGCGCAATGTTCGTCAGCGCAACATTATATTGAAAGGCATCTGGCAGGAGTAAATTCAGCCACAATCTCAAATATATTCTGATAAATATATATTTTAAACAACTGCATTTTCACAAATGTAATATATAATCGCCAAGCCCATTCAAAATAATAAGGGGACTGACTCTGGAAGAATGATGAAGTGGCTAGTCACTTTCATGGCGTATAGGCGTACATACACACACAAACACACTGGACAAACATTGTCCTTCTCGCGAGATAAATATAAATGCTAAGGTTATTCATGCCAGATTGACATCATTTACGTTGTCATACTATCCAGATTAATAAGAATAAATTATATGTTCCTTGGAGAACACAGAATGATCAAGCTATTGAGTAACAGAAGATCAGAGACCATTGACAGCCATTTTACCAGTAGGTATAGCAACTTGTCATCTTTCATGTTCAACAACACACCAATCACATGTGACAACAGGAAACACAGCAGGTCAAAAGCAAGCTTACTGTAAGGCCAGGAAGGTCTTCCATATCACTAGAAACAGAAAGACAGCATCCCTGGGTGTGCTCAAATCACCAACTTTTAAATTAAGAGTCTAACTCAACAACCAATTGCACCACAGAGACTTGTCATATCCACATCATGGAGCACAACAAACTGAGAACTGTCGTCCCTGGGTGGGCTAGAACCACCAACCTTTAGATTAACAGTCTAACGCGCTAACCAATTGCGCCACAGAGACTTGTGGTGTTTTTGACCCTGACGCTTGATCGCTGGTCATTTGTGCTCTCATCCAACTGTACATGGAGTTTACGAAACAACAACACTTTGTTCCAATGGTTGTGTTAACGTGCATCGAAGGTGCAGCAACATTTTCAAGGAAGTAGACCTGTAGTTTTCTAATATTCGTTAGCTTTTTGAATGGCCTTAAAAGGGCAAAAATGTAGCGCAATGTTCGTCAGCGCAACATTATATTGAAAGGCATCTGGCAGGAGTAAATTCAGCCACAATCTCAAATATATTCTGATAAATATATATTTTAAACAACTGCATTTTCACAAATGTAATATATAATGCCAAGGCCATTCAAAATAATAAGGGGACTGACTCTGGAAGAATGATGAAGTGGCTAGTCACTTTCATGGCGTATAGGCGTACATACACACACAAACACACTGGACAAACATTGTCCTTCTCGCGAGATAAATATAAATGCTAAGGTTATTCATGCCAGATTGACATCATTTACGTTGTCATACTATCCAGATTAATAAGAATAAATTATATGTTCCTTGGAGAACACAGAATGATCAAGCTATTGAGTAACAGAAGATCAGAGACCATTGACAGCCATTTTACCAGTAGGTATAGCAACTTGTCATCTTTCATGTTCAACAACACACCAATCACATGTGACAACAGGAAACACAGCAGGTCAAAAGCAAGCTTACTGTAAGGCCAGGAAGGTCTTCCATATCACTAGAAACAGAAAGACAGCATCCCTGGGTGTGCTCAAATCACCAACTTTTAAATTAAGAGTCTAACTCAACAACCAATTGCACCACAGAGACTTGTCATATCCACATCATGGAGCACAACAAACTGAGAACTGTCGTCCCTGGGTGGGCTCGAACCACCAACCTTTAGATTAACAGTCTAACGCGCTAACCAATTGCGCCACAGAGACTTGTGGTGTTTTGACCCTGACGCTTGATCGCTGGTCATTTGTGCTCTCATCCAACTGTACATGGAGTTTACGAAACAACAACACTTTGTTCCAATGGTTGTGTTAACGTGCATCGAAGGTGCAGCAACATTTTCAAGGAAGTAGACCTGTAGTTTTCTAATATTCGTTAGCTTTTTGAATGGCCTTAAAAGGGCAAAAATGTAGCGCAATGTTCGTCAGCGCAACATTATATTGAAAGGCATCTGGCAGGAGTAAATTCAGCCACAATCTCAAATATATTCTGATAAATATATATTTTAAACAACTGCATTTTCACAATGTAATATATAATCGCCAAGCCCATTCAAAATAATAAGGGGACTGACTCTGGAAGAATGATGAAGTGGCTAGTCACTTTCATGGCGTATAGGCGTACATACACACACAAACACACTGGACAAACATTGTCCTTCTCGCGAGATAAATATAAATGCTAAGGTTATTCATGCCAGATTGACATCATTTACGTTGTCATACTATCCAGATTAATAAGAATAAATTATATGTTCCTTGGAGAACACAGAATGATCAAGCTATTGAGTAACAGAAGATCAGAGACCATTGACAGCCATTTTACCAGTAGGTATAGCAACTTGTCATCTTTCATGTTCAACAACACACCAATCACATGTGACAACAGGAAACACAGCAGGTCAAAAGCAAGCTTACTGTAAGGCCAGGAAGGTCTTCCATATCACTAGAAACAGAAAGACAGCATCCCTGGGTGTGCTCAAATCACCAACTTTTAAATTAAGAGTCTAACTCAACAACCAATTGCACCACAGAGACTTGTCATATCCACATCATGGAGCACAACAAACTGAGAACTGTCGTCCCTGGGTGGGCTCGAACCACCAACCTTTAGATTAACAGTCTAACGCGCTAACCAATTGCGCCACAGAGACTTGTGGTGTTTTTGACCCTGACGCTTGATCGCTGGTCATTTGTGCTCTCATCCAACTGTACATGGAGTTTACGAAACAACAACACTTTGTTCCAATGGTTGTGTTAACGTGCATCGAAGGTGCAGCAACATTTTCAAGGAAGTAGACCTGTAGTTTTCTAATATTCGTTAGCTTTTTGAATGGCCTTAAAGGGCAAAAATGTAGCGCAATGTTCGTCAGCGCAACATTATATTGAAAGGCATCTGGCAGGAGTAAATTCAGCCACAATCTCAAATATATTCTGATAAATATATATTTTAAACAACTGCATTTTCACAAATGTAATATATAATGCCAAGGCCATTCAAAATAATAAGGGGACTGACTCTGGAAGAATGATGAAGTGGCTAGTCACTTTCATGGCGTATAGGCGTACATACACACACAAACACACTGGACAAACATTGTCCTTCTCGCGAGATAAATATAAATGCTAAGGTTATTCATGCCAGATTGACATCATTTACGTTGTCATACTATCCAGATTAATAAGAATAAATTATATGTTCCTTGGAGAACACAGAATGATCAAGCTATTGAGTAACAGAAGATCTGAGACCATTGACAGCCATTTTACCAGTAGGTATAGCAACTTGTCATCTTTCATGTTCAACAACACACCAATCACATGTGACAACAGGAAACACAGCAGGTCAAAAGCAAGCTTACTGTAAGGCCAGGAAGGTCTTCCATATCACTAGAAACAGAAAGACAGCAGCTCAAATCACCAACTTTTAAATTAAGAGTCTAACTCAACAACCAATTGCACCACAGAGACTTGTCATATCCACATCATGGAGCACAACAAACTGAGAACTGTCGTCCCTGGGTGGGCACGAACCACCAACCTTTAGATTAACAGTCTAACGCGCTAACCAATTGCGCCACAGAGACTTATAGTGTTTTTGACCCTGACTCTTGATCGCTGGCCATTTGTGCTCTCATCCAACTGTACATGGAGTTTACGAAACAACAACACTTTGTTCCAATGGTTGTGTTAACGTGCATCGAAGGTGCAGCAACATTTTCAAGGAAGTAGACCTGTAGTTTTCTAATATTCGTTAGCTTTTTGAATGGCCTTAAAGGGCAAAAATGTAGCGCAATGTTCGTCAGCGCAACATTATATTGAAAGGCATCTGGCAGGAGTAAATTCAGCCACAATCTCAAATATATTGTGATAAATATATATTTTAAACAACTGCATTTTCACAAATGTAATATATAATGCCAAGGCCATTCAAAATAATAAGGGGACTGACTCTGGAAGAATGATGAAGTGGCTAGTCACTTTCATGGCGTATAGGCGTACATACACACACAAACACACTGGACAAACATTGTCCTTCTCGCGAGATAAATATAAATGCTAAGGTTATTCATGCCAGATTGACATCATTTACGTTGTCATACTATCCAGATTAATAAGAATAAATTATATGTTCCTTGGAGAACACAGAATGATCAAGCTATTGAGTAACAGAAGATCAGAGACCATTGACAGCCATTTTACCAGTAGGTATAGCAACTTGTCATCTTTCATGTTCAACAACACACCAATCACATGTGACAACAGGAAACACAGCAGGTCAAAAGCAAGCTTACTGTAAGGCCAGGAAGGTCTTCCATATCACTAGAAACAGAAAGACAGCATCCCTGGGTGTGCTCAAATCACCAACTTTTAAATTAAGAGTCTAACTCAACAACCAATTGCACCACAGAGACTTGTCATATCCACATCATGGAGCACAACAAACTGAGAACTGTCGTCCCTGGGTGGGCTCGAACCACCAACCTTTAGATTAACAGTCTAACGCGCTAACCAATTGCGCCACAGAGACTTGTGGTGTTTTTGACCCTGACGCTTGATCGCTGGTCATTTGTGCTCTCATCCAACTGTACATGGAGTTTACGAAACAACAACACTTTGTTCCAATGGTTGTGTTAACGTGCATCGAAGGTGCAGCAACATTTTCAAGGAAGTAGACCTGTAGTTTTCTAATATTCGTTAGCTTTTTGAATGGCCTTAAAAGGGCAAAAATGTAGCGCAATGTTCGTCAGCGCAACATTATATTGAAAGGCATCTGGCAGGAGTAAATTCAGCCACAATCTCAAATATATTGTGATAAATATATATTTTAAACAACTGCATTTTCACAAATGTAATATATAATGCCAAGGCCATTCAAAATAATAAGGGGACTGACTCTGGAAGAATGATGAAGTGGCTAGTCACTTTCATGGCGTATAGGCGTACATACACACACAAACACACTGGACAAACATTGTCCTTCTCGCGAGATAAATATAAATGCTAAGGTTATTCATGCCAGATTGACATCATTTACGTTGTCATACTATCCAGATTAATAAGAATAAATTATATGTTCCTTGGAGAACACAGAATGATCAAGCTATTGAGTAACAGAAGATCAGAGACCATTGACAGCCATTTTACCAGTAGGTATAGCAACTTGTCATCTTTCATGTTCAACAACACACCAATCACATGTGACAACAGGAAACACAGCAGGTCAAAAGCAAGCTTACTGTAAGGCCAGGAAGGTCTTCCATATCACTAGAAACAGAAAGACAGCATCCCTGGGTGTGCTCAAATCACCAACTTTTAAATTAAGAGTCTAACTCAACAACCAATTGCACCACAGAGACTTGTCATATCCACATCATGGAGCACAACAAACTGAGAACTGTCGTCCCTGGGTGGGCTCGAACCACCAACCTTTAGATTAACAGTCTAACGCGCTAACCAATTGCGCCACAGAGACTTGTGGTGTTTTGACCCTGACGCTTGATCGCTGGTCATTTGTGCTCTCATCCAACTGTACATGGAGTTTACGAAACAACAACACTTTGTTCCAATGGTTGTGTTAACGTGCATCGAAGGTGCAGCAACATTTTCAAGGAAGTAGACCTGTAGTTTTCTAATATTTGTTAGCTTTTTGAATGGCCTTAAAAGGGCAAAAATGTAGCGCAATGTTCGTCAGCGCAACATTATATTGAAAGGCATCTGGCAGGAGTAAATTCAGCCACAATCTCAAATATATTCTGATAAATATATATTTTAAACAACTGCATTTTCACAAATGTAATATATAATGCCAAGGCCATTCAAAATAATAAGGGGACTGACTCTGGAAGAATGATGAAGTGGCTAGTCACTTTCATGGCGTATAGGCGTACATACACACACAAACACACTGGACAAACATTGTCCTTCTCGCGAGATAAATATAAATGCTAAGGTTATTCATGCCAGATTGACATCATTTACGTTGTCATACTATCCAGATTAATAAGAATAAATTATATGTTCCTTGGAGAACACAGAATGATCAAGCTATTGAGTAACAGAAGATCTGAGACCATTGACAGCCATTTTACCAGTAGGTATAGCAACTTGTCATCTTTCATGTTCAACAACACACCAATCACATGTGACAACAGGAAACACAGCAGGTCAAAAGCAAGCTTACTGTAAGGCCAGGAAGGTCTTCCATATCACTAGAAACAGAAAGACAGCATCCCTGGGTGGGCTCAAATCACCAACTTTTAAATTAAGAGTCTAACTCAACAACCAATTGCACCACAGAGACTTGTCATATCCACATCATAGAGCACAACAAACTGAGAACTGTCGTCCCTGGGTGGGCTCGAACCACCAACCTTTAGATTAACAGTCTAACACGCAAACCAATTGCACCACAGAGACTTGTGGTGTTTTTGACCCTGACGCTTGATCCCTGGCCATTTGTGCTCTCATCCAACTGTACATGGAGTTTACGAAACAACAACACTTTGTTCCAATGGTTGTGTTAACGTGCATCGAAGGTGCAGCAACATTTTCAAGGAAGTAGACCTGTAGTTTTCTAATATTCGTTAGCTTTTTGAATGGCCTTAAAAGGGCAAAAATGTAGCGCAATGTTCGTCAGCGCAACATTATATTGAAAGGCATCTGGCAGGAGTAAATTCAGCCACAATCTCAAATATATTGTGATAAATATATATTTTAAACAACTGCATTTTCACAAATGTAATATATAATGCCAAGGCCATTCAAAATAATAAGGGGACTGACTCTGGAAGAATGATGAAGTGGCAGTCACTTTCATGGCGTATAGGCGTACATACACACACAAACACACTGGACAAACATTGTCCTTCTCGCGAGATAAATATAAATGCTAAGGTTATTCATGCCAGATTGACATCATTTACGTTGTCATACTATCCAGATTAATAAGAATAAATTATATGTTCCTTGGAGAACACAGAATGATCAAGCTATTGAGTAACAGAAGATCAGAGACCATTGACAGCCATTTTACCAGTAGGTATAGCAACTTGTCATCTTTCATGTTCAACAACACACCAATCACATGTGACAACAGGAAACACAGCAGGTCAAAAGCAAGCTTACTGTAAGGCCAGGAAGGTCTTCCATATCACTAGAAACAGAAAGACAGCATCCCTGGGTGTGCTCAAATCACCAACTTTTAAATTAAGAGTCTAACTCAACAACCAATTGCACCACAGAGACTTGTCATATCCACATCATGGAGCACAACAAACTGAGAACTGTCGTCCCTGGGTGGGCTCGAACCACCAACCTTTAGATTAACAGTCTAACGCACTAACCAATTGCGCCACAGAGACTTGTGGTGTTTTTGACCCTGACGCTTGATCGCTGGTCATTTGTGCTCTCATCCAACTGTACATGGAGTTTACGAAACAACAACACTTTGTTCCAATGGTTGTGTTAACGTGCATCGAAGGTGCAGCAACATTTTCAAGGAAGTAGACCTGTAGTTTTCTAATATTCGTTAGCTTTTTGAATGGCCTTAAAAGGGCAAAAATGTAGCGCAATGTTCGTCAGCGCAACATTATATTGAAAGGCATCTGGCAGGAGTAAATTCAGCCACAATCTCAAATATATTGTGATAAATATATATTTTAAACAACTGCATTTTCACAAATGTAATATATAATGCCAAGGCCATTCAAAATAATAAGGGGACTGACTCTGGAAGAATGATGAAGTGGCCAGTCACTTTCATGGCGTATAGGCGTACATACACACACAAACACACTGGACAAACATTGTCCTTCTCGCGAGATAAATATAAATGCTAAGGTTATTCATGCCAGATTGACATCATTTACGTTGTCATACTATCCAGATTAATAAGAATAAATTATATGTTCCTTGGAGAACACAGAATGATCAAGCTATTGAGTAACAGAAGATCTGAGACCATTGACAGCCATTTTACCAGTAGGTATAGCAACTTGTCATCTTTCATGTTCAACAACACACCAATCACATGTGACAACAGGAAACACAGCAGGTCAAAAGCAAGCTTACTGTAAGGCCAGGAAGGTCTTCCATATCACTAGAAACAGAAAGACAGCATCCCTGGGTGTGCTCAAATCACCAACTTTTAAATTAAGAGTCTAACTCAACAACCAATTGCACCACAGAGACTTGTCATATCCACATCATGGAGCACAACAAACTGAGAACTGTCGTCCCTGGGTGGGCTCGAACCACCAACCTTTAGATTAACAGTCTAACGCACTAACCAATTGCGCCACAGAGACTTGTGGTGTTTTTGACCCTGACGCTTGATCGCTGGTCATTTGTGCTCTCATCCAACTGTACATGGAGTTTACGAAACAACAACACTTTGTTCCAATGGTTGTGTTAACGTGCATCGAAGGTGCAGCAACATTTTCAAGGAAGTAGACCTGTAGTTTTCTAATATTCGTTAGCTTTTTGAATGGCCTTAAAAGGGCAAAAATGTAGCGCAATGTTCGTCAGCGCAACATTATATTGAAAGGCATCTGGCAGGAGTAAATTCAGCCACAATCTCAAATATATTCTGATAAATATATATTTTAAACAACTGCATTTTCACAAATGTAATATATAATGCCAAGGCCATTCAAAATAATAAGGGGACTGACTCTGGAAGAATGATGAAGTGGCTAGTCACTTTCATGGCGTATAGGCGTACATACACACACAAACACACTGGACAAACATTGTCCTTCTCGCGAGATAAATATAAATGCTAAGGTTATTCATGCCAGATTGACATCATTTACGTTGTCATACTATCCAGATTAATAAGAATAAATTATATGTTCCTTGGAGAACACAGAATGATCAAGCTATTGAGTAACAGAAGATCAGAGACCATTGACAGCCATTTTACCAGTAGGTATAGCAACTTGTCATCTTTCATGTTCAACAACACACCAATCACATGTGACAACAGGAAACACAGCAGGTCAAAAGCAAGCTTACTGTAAGGCCAGGAAGGTCTTCCATATCACTAGAAACAGAAAGACAGCATCCCTGGGTGTGCTCAAATCACCAACTTTTAAATTAAGAGTCTAACTCAACAACCAATTGCACCACAGAGACTTGTCATATCCACATCATGGAGCACAACAAACTGAGAACTGTCGTCCCTGGGTGGGCTCGAACCACCAACCTTTAGATTAACAGTCTAACGCACTAACCAATTGCGCCACAGAGACTTGTGGTGTTTTTGACCCTGACGCTTGATCGCTGGTCATTTGTGCTCTCATCCAACTGTACATGGAGTTTACGAAACAACAACACTTTGTTCCAATGGTTGTGTTAACGTGCATCGAAGGTGCAGCAACATTTTCAAGGAAGTAGACCTGTAGTTTTCTAATATTCGTTAGCTTTTTGAATGGCCTTAAAAGGGCAAAAATGTAGCGCAATGTTCGTCAGCGCAACATTATATTGAAAGGCATCTGGCAGGA